>NC_061770.1:43389598-43689598 GCF_022458985.1 Mugil cephalus
ACTCATAAAAAAAAAATGAAAAAATTTGATTTTAATTTGTGTTGTGACAGCTACATTTACAACTCTAGTGATCACATTTTTGCACATTTGGTTTCAGGAACCTAATTTGCTATTGTCTCTAGATAGTTTTAGAAAGATGTTGCACATACTTATGATGAGATTAATTTAATTTACCAATGAGACAGCGTTTAGGGACTGTAATCCACATATTATTGGTTACACATCATTGATTTAGTCAAAAAGCTTCAGTGGATTCTCCTTAAGAAGCTAGGTCCTACTACAAGACAACTTGATGAAGTTCAAACCGAGCATCAGAATGAGGAAGAACAAGGGTTTTAAGTGACTTTGAACGTGGTATGGTTGTCGGTGCCAGACGGGCTGATCTGAGTATTTCAGAAACTGCTGATCTACTGGGATTTTCATGCTCAACCATCTCTAGGGTTGAGCAGGACCTGGTTGGAGATGAACAACTGGTGGTGGTGTGATGATGTGGGGGATATTTAAATGTCACAGCCTACCTGAGTATTGTTGCTGACCATGTCCATCCCTTTATGAACACAGAGCACCTATCTCCTACGGCTACTTCCAGCAGGATAATGCACCATGTCACAAAGCTCATATCATCTCAAACTCGTTTCTGGAACATGACAATGACTTCACTATACTCTAATGGCCTCCACAGTCACCAGATCTCAGTCCAGTAGAGCACCTTTGGGATGTGGTGGAACGGGAGATTGGCATCATAGATGCAGCCGACAAATCTGCCTCAACTGTGTGATGGTATCATGTCAATATGGACCAAAATCTCTGAGGAATGTTTCCAACACCTTGTTGAAAGTATACCATGAAGAATTAAGGCAGTTCTGAAGGAAAAAGGGGTCCAACTTTTAACTAGCAAGGTGTACCTAATAAAGTGGCAAGTGTCGGTTTCACATAGTAACAAAATAAGCCTTGACAGCCATGTTGGAAACTCTGTTAGTGTGTATTAGGTGACACGGGGATTTAATCTAAATGACAATAGCAGCATACTAACATGAGGGTGCGATGATCCATGTCTGCCATCTTAAAGCTGGCAACATGCCAGGCCATGATAATTAATAATTATCAAATGAACCTTTGAGCTTGTGGTTCAGACATGGAGGGTAACATACACAAAAGGTTCGCCAGGCAAGCCTTAATATCGACTGTATGTTGTGAAGACGCTGCTGCTAGGCAACCGTCACGTCAAGAAGCCACCATGGCAAATGTTTTAGTAAGCTAATGAGAAGGTAATGCAATGTAGGAAATGCAGCGGCATAATTATGAAAGGATAATTCAGTTGGGAATATGAACACTTCCCACAGACATGAAACCACCAAGAATGAACTCTATATGACTAAATTAGCATATATCCATAGGCTCTACCTTTTCTGTCGGCAAACATGTCAACTCGAAAAACTGAATCTTTTTCCAACATAAGCGTGACATAGTCACACTGTCATCATGGTCAGACACTATTTGAATAGGACAAGTGAATAGTGGATTTTATTGATTTTTATTCCATGGAAACGTTAACAAGAAGAAAAGCCAGAGAAATGTGGGTGTAAACACAGATAAATGGAGCTCACCTTGACGCTGTCTCCTCTCGTCAGGATGTCCCAGAGGGTGTATCGGAACTTGGTGAGATCCATTTGATGGCCTCCTCCCAACAAACCCTGGGCGTGAGAGGAAAGTCATTTTAAAAAACTTTTTAATCAGATCCCAATAAACGCGAAACTGAGCAGCTGGCTGGTTTCATTATCAAATAGCACACAAGGGCATTAATGTGCAGAATCGGGATATGAATCAAACATGCGCCCAAAAATAGTCTGTCTTTTATGACAGGCACTCAATATATGAGGTTTTTCCCTTCTGCTGTAAATTCTTAATACAACCTAATACACGAAGTGCACCACAAATGCGCAAATCTCCTCAAAAGCACGTATACATTCTGACACATATTTTAGGATGCACACAACCCGCATTTATTGCCGAGTGCCTGCTGGCCCCACAGGTATGGGCTTATAAAAAGTGCATTACGTAACTGATAATAAACTACACATCCTCCGTCTCCCATTCAGCTCTCCTCCCAATAATCTCCGCTGCCATATCTGCTTATCTATTCATGTCATCGTCTCATTAAATCAGCTTTTACAGCCAAATGGAAGAAGTTTACTGCTTATAAGAGTCAAACACCATTCCTCACGAAGGACGCTGTAGTAACACAGATACACACTGCAATTTTTAATTCACTGGAGGACAACGCATCATTCCTCCTATCTCAATAAACATAGCCTCCTGCAAGGAGAAAAAAAAAGGGGGGTGGAAAATTGACTAGCAAATTAATCTGCTGCCTTTTGCCAGCAGAAATGGAAGTCAGTGAGGCAGCGTGTACCAGTGGATGCCCATCAGTCACAGGACCTTGTGCAAGGCCTGAACAATCCGAGTGTGACGCTGCTGCCCATTGGGAGGTAAAGGCTGGTGAAAGAGGGATGGGAGTGGGTACGGCTTTCAGTGTTTATTCATCTGAAACAGTGTCCCCTGGAAGCCATTTTGGCAGGGACGTATCTCAGCAGGCGCTGACCTTTAGATCCTATGCACAATTAAGCTAAGCTAATAAACACAACTGGATCTGGACATGTGGACTGGAAGCCAGGTGCTGTGAATCACCTTGGACGTGAATGGCATAAGGTTGTTTTGTGCTTGGGTCGTCTTTTCAGAGCTCAGCTGAATGCGAGCCTTGTTTGGGGCTTAAGTTCATTGTTTGCTGCCCAGAACTCAGGCTGGTGATGTGCTCACTGAACATCTTAAGCTTGGACCGTGTTAAAAAACTGAGGGAATTAGCAGCGGAACAGATACTGACTGTCAGTTCGTCCATTAGTGTATCAACAGATCCTTGGTATCTATAAGACATTTAACAAGTCAAAATGATAAATATTTGTTTGTATTTGATTCTCACAAGTGAAGAAATACTGTGCTTTACAATGACTCTTAGTGTTACGTCTACTGTCAAGTCAACTCAAAAACACCTGTAGTGGACAAACGTGCTAGACCAGCTTAAACACAAAATAAATAAATGTGAAGAATGGGGAATAATGGACGACAATACAAATAATAAGAACAATATTAAAGTAGGACAGGATATGAAGTCAGTGGGGGCCAGTACTGTGACTAGCTGACTGTGTTTTTGGTCAGTTTTTGCAGGTGTCACGAATTCAAGCAATGGACTCCTACTGAAATTTAAAAATGAAAAATGAAAGCCAAGCTAGCAAACCTAACACCTCGACAAAAAGCCCAGTCAAATGTTTGGACACAGCTTCTCATTCAATGTTTTTACTATTTTCTAGACACATACTGAAGACATCAGGTATATGAAGCAAGAGACATGGAATTATGTAGCACAGAAAAAGAAATGTTAAACAACTCTAAATATGTTTTATGTTTTAGAAACGAGCCACCCTTGGCCTTCTCTCAATGAGCTTCATGATATAGTCACTTCAAATGGTTTTCATTCACAGGTGTGCCTTGTGAAGAGGTTCATTTGTGGAATTTTTTGCCTTCTCATCAGGGTTGAGATCAGTTGTGTTGTGGTGGATGATGGTACACAGCTGAAGGCCCTGTTTGACAACTGTTATAACTGATATTATGTCAAGAACCAATGAGCGAAGTAAAGAGAATCGACAGCCCATCAGCACTTTAAGGACTGAAGGTCAGTCAGTCTGGAAAGTTGCAAAAACTTTGAATGTGTTCACAAGTGCAAAAACCATCAAGTGCCACAACAAAACTGGCTCACATGACGATCCTCCCCAGGAAAGGAAGACCAAGAGTCGCGTCAGCTGCTGAGGATAAGTTCATCCGAGTCACCAGCCTCAGAAATAGCAAGTTAACGGCACCTCAGATCAGAGCCCAGATAAATGCCACACAGAGTTCTAGTAGCAGACACATCTCTACATCAACTGTTCAGAGGAGGCTGTGTGAATCAAGCCTTTGTGGTGGAATTATAGCTGCTAAGAAACAACTACTAAGGAAAAACAACAAGTGGAAGAGATTTGTTTGGGCCATGAAACACAAGGAATGACATTAGACCAGAGGGAATCTGTGCTTAGATAAAAGATAAAACTGAAGATAAAACATATTTCACACCTTTTTGTCTACTACATAATTCCATATGTGTCGTGATGTCTTTAGTGAGAATCAACGATGTAAATAGTCACAAAAATGAAGAAAAACCATTAAAAGAGAAAATACGTCTAAGCTTTTGACTGGTAGTGCTGGTAAGGCAAGATAGAGGGGGAGGGGCAAACTAATTCAACAAAGATTTTAATTGGATACAAAATTTATATACGCCCCTTAGCACAGGATGAGTCATCAACATTTTTAATTAGTTTACCTTGACTGTGACACAGTCAAATTCAGGATACCTAAATTATTATTATTATTATTTTATTTTTTTGTTAATTTAGATAAAAACTATTTGCTGTGAAAGTCAATATCAGTGAGTCTCAAGGTTCACACATTTTGAAATTAGTTTATGAAAAGTACATTAACTATATTAAAGTATGCAAATCAAAATATTTCAATGTTTTTTCAACTGTGGTATTTAAATAATGACATTAAAGTAAAAATATATATTTTCACTAACCTTTTACAAAATTCATTCCCTTCGGCATTTTTCTTGTTAATACCACAGAATTTCTATACGTTACAAGGCAATGCAATTAGTCTAGAAAATTAATCCCAACCGCATTTTCTCTCGAGTTCAACACCACATGCGAAGATTCCCCGACAGTTCTGAGGAACGAGCTCCACAATTGATATAGTCAAACCACCACATGGGCTGATAAAACAGTATGCAAAGATATTGCCTTACAAGAGAGAAAAGATCAAATAACATGGTTACATACTGTGCTATGTTATTTGATAGAGCTAGCTAGTCCCAGAAGCAGCGCTCTACAAATACCACTTATATCCACCTGGCAAGAGAATATTGGGTTTCTAGTCACAGTTATGAAATGTATCACCTTGCAAATATGTGGAAACAGCACAAACAAAAAGATGAGACATCTATTACCACGAACCCACACAACTGAAAATATTACCACTCCCACGCAGTATTAGTGCGTTAAGGCATGTGTGTGCATACTTGATGTACACATGCATGCGCGGGCAGACGCGTACAGTATGTAATAAAGCTGCAGCTACTTTTCTCCTTTTGTCGCGCCTAAGCGCCCCTTTCACTTAATTTGGGCTTTTATCCTTTGTTCAGTGGAGCACCCGGCAACAAATAAAGAGGCAAAACATGTTGTTCGGATAGAAAGGCACTCGCTAGCGATCCCCTTTCAGGCCTTTGACAGATGAGGACAGCAACATCGACCAAAATAATACAAGGCAGGGGTAGATTTCCCAAGGTGTCAGGAACACAGGTCATCTGAGTTGATACTGAAGGGTACGGGTACGCGGGCTCCCGCGGGTGAAGCCCAGATGGATTTCACTGAAACCGTCTGTGGTAATTCCAGCTATGGCTGTGATGGAACAAGTGAGGCTGGAACCTCACGTTTAATTTGGTGATCAGAGATTATTCAGGCAAACCTTGAGTGATTGCCTCGCGCTGCACTGTGAAATTACAGCATTATTCTACCCCGCGAGGAGGAGAAAGAAATTCGAGACTGTGGAAAAGTTATTGCGTCGCCTTTTGAGAAATAACCACAGCTGTGTGGAAGATAAGGTAAAATGTGCCACAGATATGAATAATTTGCCAATATAACAGAGAAAATAGTCAGTACATGAGTTTGTCTCTTAATCCGAGAGAAGGGAGGGAGAATGAAGAGAGAATCAGACAACTGAGGCAAGAGATTTCTTCACTGCTTATTAAAGTGTAACTAGTTCAGGAGAGCTTTTTCTTTCAACCTAAATGCATGTTTACAGTAATTGTGACTTAAGCATCAACTGATACGGCTGAAGCTGATAAGCCATATAATAATCTTGCAATGTTCCAGGATGATTAGGCCACCTGAGGCAACATAATTAGATGAACGATAATCAAACTAAATACTATAAAGCTTTTTGGCTAACTTGAGTTAGATCTGCTACAGTGTAATCTCATACAGAAAACACTGATGTACTTTCAGTTTACTGTGGCCAAATCTTTGCGTTCAGTCTCAATAAATCACAATTTGATTCGGACTCAGATTCAGACAAACAGAATTTCAGCTGATTCCCCCTGGATCGTATAAACTGAGACAATATAAAGTGAGGAAAATCTAGTGAATCTCTGCTCATTATCCGGGCTAAAATAAGCCAAGTGGAGACGACAGATGACTCCTGGCTCTGGACGATCCAGACTAAACTGTTCATGGATTAATAAGCAATGAAATTGTCCGATCTGTCACTGAAGACATAAAAATTATACACATATTAAAGGAAACATCTGCATGCTGCATCTAGATGGGGTCAAGAGAAAAGTCCATATTTCACAACCTCCTGAGTGGACACGTCCAACTTCATGAGTTCTGACGTGTTTACTGAAATGGCAGTTGTGGATAGTAAGTTAATAAATTGCATATTAGTGGTAAAGAGTTTTCTTTATTTTTTATAATGTAACATGGCAAACAATATATATTCCCAACTGCCTCGTATTTTCATTATGCCTTTGCATTTCCGACATTAAGTTATCTGGGGGTTAGCTTGCTAGACTCTGAGCCTATCTGGTGTTTTTGTGATGTTCTTACCACTTGGATTCTGAGCATCTTGTCAATACGACTTTCCAAAGCTTAAGGCTCTTTTATAGTACAGCAGAATATAGGCGCGGTAACCGTACGTAACTTAGGTACGTAACTTAGGTACATAACCTACGTACGTAACTTAGGTACGTAACTTAGCTACGTAACCTACTGCACTGCTGCGAGTCATTTACTGTATATTGTACTCATCAGTCTGGCTCACTCTCTAAAAACACCACCCAAACACTAGTCACTACTGTGTCTTTTTTTGCCAGTTGGGTTATTTATTTTTTTTCCTACTTCCCTTTTAACACTGGTGACTGAAACTTATGAGCCATACAAATGCCTGTGCCGTTGAACCTCCTCAGTTAACCTTTCCTCGTTGCGTTCCATCCTTATCGATCCAAAACAATCAATTCGGAAATTGTGGGGACGGAGAAGCAGCCAGAAATACTAAAGCAGAAATACACTACTACGAAGTGGACCAATCACAGCTCTTGCGGTCTGCGTCGCCATGACGTGTAGTTACACTTCTGGGGAGGTAAATCGTCTATTAATTAGAAGCTCCAGAGTTCCCGCTTCCCAAAATATTATGTTGTATTTGTTGAACCGTATTCCTGAGCATCTTTAGCTCTTTCACCAATGGTCTTTGTTGTGTGAGCTCTCTGAACTGAGATGGGCCTTTTTCCTTTTTGCTGATACTTCATGGATTACACACGATTAACTGAGAGTAGAATCAGTTGATAGCGAAAACGTACTCACAGCACTGAAGTCACACTGTACCACGGCCAAATAAACCCTCAAACTTACAGAATTGTGTGCCCCATACATCACAGTGGTCCCTGTCCCCGTGATGGCATTCATCGATTTCTACTAACTTGTCATCATGAGCCCACCTCTGCGCAGGCTAACACCAGGCATATTTCCAGCATAGCTCGATTTCAGTCTTTAATGATGTAAAACCCGGGTCTTGTCATGCTAATGAACAGCGCCTCTTTCCTTAAGATAAAAAGCAAGAAGACAGGGAGATGGATCGATATGTAGCATCGCATCAGTCTATATTTTCCTCAGTATCGGGGCCCGGGAACATTTCATAAAGGCCATAGGGTCGGCTTATCACAGAGCTAAATGCCAATGTAATTATTAGTGTCTGGAGATAGTGGAAAGGGAAGCGCATCCTGCGGCAGTACACCATATTTAATTAATAAATGTCACTCTGTAGAGAGAGTGAGGGGAGTGCGTGAGAAAGGAGAACGAAGTGGGGAGGGAGGGAAGCAGTCGGAGTGACAACAATGCTGATCCTGACTTAAGTGCGCAGGCACACAGCCACATCCGGTTCATGTAGAAATGCACTCTTTAACAAAACACAGGAGAACGAGATTATACAAGCGCGAGAACATGAGTCTAATCAGGTCTTTAGTTTAACCCTTTCCTATAAAATATGCAACAACAAGCATACGGGGCAGTGCAATGAGAGTAATTACATACGCTGTATTACACAAATTACTTTCCTGTGCAGCTAATCTGCAGCTCTGATTTGCATATATTACAACAGTTTAGTTCCAAGAGCACAGTGTGATTTAGCGAGACAAAAACAAAAAAGGCTGCATTGGCTTTGTTTGGGCAAGTTGGGTTAACGGATTTAGATACCTGAGGCTATGAATTGAGGCATGCGCTGCAACAAGGTGATGACACCTGTATGTAAATATGACCACAGTCTTTCCCTAGCCCAAGCTTCCCATGAACACTGTACATTAATAGTGACAATGTGTGAATACAAACTGAAAACTACTGACAGAACACCTTGGTTCCAAAAACTGCTATCCTACAATACTGATTACGAATGTTTTTGCAGTTAATGGATTTCATTTGTTTTCTAACAGCATCCAACAGTAGTGACTATGTCATTACTGAGGACCTTTACAATTACATTTACACTAATCAGGCATAACATCATGACCACCTTCCTGATATTGTATAGGATGTTGTTAGTGGGGGTCTTTGGGTCCTGTGGTTTGGGGTGGAGGGGCCTCTGTGGATCATCCCACAGATGCTTGATCGGTTTGGGATCTAGTGGATTTGAAGGCCAGGTCAACACTTTGTGCTATTCTTTGTTTTTTGAGTTGTTGCTAAAGTGTTTGTGTGTCTTTGTCAGGCTGCATCCTGCTGTTATGGGTGGGGGTGCCTGGTCTGGTCTGGTCTACGTGGGTGGTACATGTCTAAGTTACAGCCACCCCACTGTTATTTACTTCTCTTGTCAGTAGTCATAATTTCTGATTAGTATACGCCGGGCTTGGACCATTGTGAAATCTTAACAGCAGTTAAGGAGAAAATCCTTAATGTCCTTTTCTCTAATCCAAAACTTGCTCATTGAACAAGATTTGGAAATAATAGATTACAAGACATTTAGATTATTGTTGGCAGAACTGTTGAAGGGAACTCTCGGCATGATCTTGTGGGGTAAACAATGTAAATAAAAACAGCTTGTGGTGAAAGAACACTCCTACAAGGTAGGTGGCAGTAATGCACCAGGTAGCTGATTTGTCAACAGCAAAGCACAAGGCCTAATAACTATGTAGAGGTTGGTTTTTCTTATTTGTGCTTGTGTTTATCATATCAAACACAGTCAAAATAACTGAATGTGTACTTAACGTGCTGTTTCACGGCGGATGCTTTGGGAGGAAACTTGTGTTGACTTCGTACAGCCAGGTTTCTCAAAATGCATTGCAAGGGTGTAGTTCCAGTTCGTCCCATCTTCCACACTTGTCAAGTCCAAACTACCCCACCAAAGACCTCCACGGACCCCCTCTTGAAGACCTAAGGCCTAGAGGACTAGAATATTACGTTCTTTGGTGAAAACACAGACATGATGATCCAGAGCTGAAATCTTAAATGTCAAACATGTTTGATACTGATGAGGACACTGTGTTTTGTGAGGTTTAAGAGTGTAAACCCCATCGCTACTGGACAATGTGGACTATGATTTAAGAGCAGATTTAACTCAGAACACTTGAGAGACTGCAGTCAGAGCCATCAATAAAGCAAATGTCTCATTGTTGCTTAAACCTGACCACCCCGGGTCTTTGTTGTCAAATTCTTTGCTTTTACTGCCACCATCTATCACCCTCTCCGCGTTAGTTAGCATGTGGTACATACAGTACTACAAATGTAGCACTTCCCACTGTGGAAGAATTTGTTGCCAGGGAACAGAATTCGGGCACGCCATCGGGAAAACAAACTGATAACATTATTATTTCCTGGAAACGCACTGGGAAAAATAATTAAAACGTATTGCTCGAGAGAAAAAGGAGGAAAATTTTCCAATTATGGAATTCTGCTCTTCCCTTTGCTGCCGTGCGCACGGTGTGATTGACAGCTTCATTAATTAGTTAGACTTGAAAGAATGGCAGAAAGAATAGCAATGAGCTCTGTGTGGACTATTACAGGAGTAGACTGTCATTTAGCTTAATTTTTTTTTTTAATCACGAAAAGAAACTAAACAGCATTTGTATGCAGCGTACATTTTGTGCATCAAAACACACAGAGTTTGTTAATCAAGGACTGGATTTTCTAAAGTCCAAGGTCTGGCATACATACGTTAATGTTTGGATTTGTGTTAAGTGAAATTCTGCGACAGCTAAAGACAGACTTAAATGGATAATATTTTACCATTTGCATGCGTAGTTTCTGACTGTAGAGCAAATAAAGCCCTTTGAATTTGAATCAAGATAATGAATTCCATCTTCTGCTTCTTATTCCCATCCAATACTTGATGCAATCAGCAAGCTCATTACGACTGGCTTCTGCTTCACCTTGCTGCTCGTACGTATCCCACAATCAATGTGGTTGATCTACAAGCTCGAACTGTAGCCCGTCTCATCGCTGCAGTGGAAACTGATAAGCGGGACTGTTTGTCCAAAAGCAGATGTAAAGAACTCATCAGATACATCAATCTAAAATAAAGTTTTAAAAGAAACCTCCATCCGGATGAGGGTTTTAGCAAAGATTTAGGGCTCCTATCACCACTAGACATTGGGAACAGCCAGAAATCACTAGACAATAGTCGTCTCTTTGTTGTGTCTTTTGATGGAGGTGTGACAGATCTGGGAAGGACACAAAGGGACTGATGAAAACCAATCAGAGAGCAAAGGTGGATCGTCATTTTTAAATGACCTCAGGATGTCCAGCAGCCCAGCGTTAGCTCAGACCATATCAACAGTTTTCTTGTTTTTAGATGTTCTCTGAGCAGATCTTGCTTTGTATTTTTTTTATTGTTCTTAAATGAATTATGTATTCAGGTTCTTCAGCGATTGTGCATTTCTGTTTGCACTTTGTAACCCCGGTTTTGAAAAGTACAATGGAAAGAAAAACATTACTTACCACTAACATCCAATACTTTGACCTAGCTTTGCCGAAATAAATACAGAGACAAGAGAGGTGCAGACTCATGCCACTGCTGTTCAGCAACAGAAACCGGAGTCCCGTCTTACTTTGGTGAAGGTCAGGGGGTTCAGGTGTCCTGTCTATTTGCTTTCCCTGCTGTCAGGGAGTATTCCCACAACAGGCAGCTTGTCACACAGGACCTAAGCTCCCGTGATGCCCTCATGCTTCTTTTTCGCTCCTCGCCCTCCTCCCGCCTCCCTCAATCACAGCCCCCCTATCTTGGAGTGCTACTTGAGTCATGACTACACCTGGGACCCTCTCGCCTCGCTGTCACCGGATCAGCTGCCGACTCCAACCCCATATCCCTCGTCTTTTGTTCTCTGCCCACATATTAACTCTGAACTGTCTGGAGAACAGAAAAGGAGTCGAGGCAGCGATGAAAAAAAGAAAATAGATCAAGGTCCTGGAAAGCTGTAAAAATAAATAAATAAATAAATAAATTACATGTCTCTAAATGTTTCTTATGCAACAATTTCTATCCCTCTCACACATTTCATCTGAAGGCAACACTCCTCGGCACACAGAAGTGGGTATTCTTGTTTGGAAACAATAGCAGGCGTGCTTCTGAGGCAACTGTTAAAGCTATTGCAAAGCAGATGCTTTTTTCTCTCGCCAATCAATTTAACACCTACACCTCCCCTCTCCTCCTTCACGCTGGCTTCGGCTCATCAGTTTTAAATGGCACAAAGCAGTCTCGCATTGTTCTTTTGACTTACTCGGAGGACGGACGAGGAACGTCTCCCGTCGAAGCAACAGCCCGAAGCGCGACTCGAGCACCAGGCCGGGGGTCAGCACAGACACAGGAAATACAAACCGAAAAAAAAAAAACACTGCAGTGCGCGATACTCTCTGGTTCCTTACACTTCAGTAGAGGCAATTAGATTTTTGAGAGTCTCTAAAAACAGGATGAAGGTTTGGAGAAAAAAAAAAAATCCCCCCCCCCACCCCTTGTTTGAATCTAGTGCTAGACAGAATTGCAAGGGGGAAAAGCCATCTGTGTCTGACTCTTATCCCTGGCTTCTCCAGAGCCTGGATGAGCCTGAGCCAGCAAATGTCAGTCGGATAAAGACCAAGCCTGACAGACAGACACAGGAGTTTTGTCATTCCGTGTGTCATCCCTTTGCTAGCAAGACCAATTTTTGCCGGTTTCCGAAGCCCCGAGATGATGGTTGGTGGTGGTGGCGGTGGTGGGGAGGAGGAGGAGGAGGAGGAGGAGGAGGGGGAGAAACATTCTCAGGGTGAACGTCAGCTTGTGTAACTCCTCCAAGTGCCACGATAGCTGAAACGTCGAGGACGCGCACTATTCCGGTGCCCCCGCGGCCTTTGAGAGCTTTCATTATTGTCTTATGCGCCGTGCGGCGGGGTCACCATGGAAACACAAAACGCATCAACAATTTCCCCCCACAAAGGATTTGAGGTCCTTCGACAAGATGTTCTTCCAGGAGCCGGCCGGTACGTCTAGGGTCAGGGGATATTTGACGTGACTTGATATTTAGGAGAAAAAAAAAAGAAAAAAAAACCACTGCATTGTGCAGTTTTTTTTGTTTAACAGAAAGGAAAGGCAAACACGGAAACATTAACAGCCGACTGTACTCTCCGCTGCATCCAACACTTCTCTACGTTAAATGTGTCTCGAGATAAACTATTATCAGACATTCTGCCGGCCAAGCTGATCAATCCGAGCAAATGTAATTAAAAAACTTGACAAGACAGAGATGGTATCGGATTATTTTATATGGATTTTGCATAAATTTGTAATTATTTAGAGGGAGTCGTGACACTTTTAAACCTCATGAGGCTCCTTGGTTGTTTACTTGTATGATTTAACTAAACTTTAATGTTATCAGGGCTCACTACACTACACCATTACACCACATAGTTGCATTCAGCGAAGTGTTCGACAGTTTCTAGCTCTCCTTAGCTTCATAGCCTCCGGTTTTTCGCCTGCTGGTAGATTTTCGTCGCTTCACGTAGACGCAGTGGGAGAACGTCAACGCTTCTTTACGATGTGTTCAAGTGTGGTCGTCCCTTCTTAAAATGTTGGTTTCACATGTCTCGGCATTGCATCTCTTAAAGTAAAAACAGCCACGATCATCACACTAATACCCTGATTAATGATCCTTCAAAGCTATAATTCTTAGGATTTTCATGAATAAAACCCTGATACAGTTTATGGCCTTTATTTTGTTACATTATTATCGCCTGTTTAAATGTTATTGTGTGTTGTTATTTTCATTAGGAGCGGCGTGGTGTTTTAAAATTGCCTACCTACGCACAAGCAGTATTGCTGTTGTGTAATTTCATATCAGCCTTACTTTTCACCCTCCTAAGGCTACATCAGAGCTATTATAAGACACTCCAAATGCAAACTCAACAATTTATTCTGCTGCTGCTACACAATAAAACTGGCGCAACACAAAGCAGATTTAAAGGGGACATTGGATGCTTATTTTTTTATGTTTTTTTTCACAAGTTGATGTGTTTCCTTCATGACCGGGTGAAATCTCTGTGACGCGCTTTGGCTTTAAATTCTCAACGGTTGTAGTGAACGGTCAAAAAAGCCCTTTTCCCTCCTGAGAACGAGCTCCTGTAACCCCGCCCATCCAGTAGAGTGGTAGAGTGCGGCAGCAAGGGGCTCTGAAGACACATCAGTCCGTTTATTTATATACGAGTTGAACCCAGAACAACAGGAAAACCTCGATGAAGTTTGGCAGTAAAGGTTTAAACAGGATGTTTCTAGATGAATGCTAACCTGACAGCTTTTCTGAGCTGGTGGACAGGCCACACATCCTACTGCTAAATGTAGAAAAAAAAAGTTGCATGTTATACCGATCAGCCCACAACATTAAAACCACTGGAGAAGCAAATAACAACCTGTGCCAATTCAATGTTCTGTTGGGAAAGTTTTGGACCTGGCATTCGCAAAATCTTTGGTTGACATTTTTGATATATTTTTTAAATTTTCCCGCCAAAATTGAAATGTCTTTAAATACACATTAACGTGAATGCAACATATTTTAGTAAAAAGATAAATGGAGACAGAAGATGCTATATTTCAGTCAGCACTTCACTCATTTAGCGATACAGGAGCTGTATCAACTGCGCACCGTTTCACGCACAGTGCCACACTAAACGTGTCAATCTAAGCTTCCTGTACACGTTAGGCCACGCCCCTATCGCTGCTGAGCCAATCACAAGGCCGCATTGTACACTGACTCTATCAGCCATTCTCTGATGAGCCACAACTGTTCTGCAGGCACAAGGGAAACCTACACAATATTAGGAAGGTGGTCGTAATGATACGCCTGATCGTTGTTTGTCCCCTTTAAGTGTGAAGCAGTCACATAAATCGCGTTGTTGCGTATTTACTGTTGTTGTTGTCTCCAACAAAGCCAGCACCCAGCCGCTCCACGAGATAACCAGCCCAAGCTAAAGATGCCGGAGCCTGAAATCAGATCACAGTTACACAATTATTTCGTTTTGACCGACTTCTCAATTGAAAAAGACGTCTTGTTGGTGGAACCGCAAGGAGACAGGAGATGCATTTTTGACTATACGGCTGCTCTGAACACCACGAGCGTCTTTGTTTAGCTACATCGACCACCACAGGTGAATATTAGAGTCATGTACGTACACGAAAAATAAGCCGATTACCTTTTGTTTTCCCCCTCCTATCGCCGCTCTCGGTGCTAAAACGCCGTGTTCTCGTAACACAGTGAAAGACCGCCGATCAATGCGGCGAGCCGGGAAGCCCTGGCACGGGTCGCCCCACAGGAAGTGGATGTCTGCTCTCAATGGAAACTGCTCCCTTGTTCTGAAGAGCCGCAGTTACACAGTCGCGGCATCAATAGTATTTGTCGAGTGTTTAAAGCTGATAAGGATACAAATGATCGCCCTGAGCTTGCTTTGAGGCCGGTTTGTCAGTGCGGCTCGCGAGATGGAGTTTTCGCCGAGAGTCAAAGTGGTACAAACACGGCCGTGTGATATGCATTTCTTAAATCCGGCTCGAGCATGCATTTTTAATACGCAACAGATCTTCCTTCTCTTTAAATTTCGGGGAGATGTTTTAACAGAAACGCCGAGGATTTTTTTTTTTTTCCTGCATCCGGGAGAGGAGCCGAGAGATGCAGCAGGTAAACAGACGGACGCGGGCGCCGACAGGCAGCCCTTGATATGAGACACCTCTGTCAAGACTTGTTGGAGCAGCACAAAATGATGCCTCTTCACTTTACTCCTTCCCTCTCCTGCCTTTGACCTCCCACTGGTTCCATTACCTGCGCCACCCGAGCAACCTTGAGCGCATCCAATCTCGGGCGGTTACATAACAAAAGACGAGTACGGAGAAGATTAGAGGCGCGGAGGAGGAGGAGGAGGAGGAGGAGGAGGAGGAGGCCGGGGCGGAGAGACTGAGAAGTGTCAGGTTGAGCCGTCTGAGACAAATAAAGAAGAAAAGTCTTTCACAGATACCGCCCAAATCGTTCAACCTTCGGCCCCGGAGCCCCTCGCTGGCCTCCTCTCTTAAAAGAACATGTTTTTTGTTTTTTTAAACTAAGTTTTCTCTACCTCAACTCTAGAAACTACGTATCACTCCACCTCTGATTCCCGCCTGTCATTTCACGTTATATAACTTGAAAGCTGGGGAGCAAGAAACGTGACGCGTAGGTGATGGATGCCAGCGAGGAGGGAAAGGCGCGGTCCACCCCCTTCATTCACAGGCCGACGCAGTAACCTCACATACGCAGCAGGAGGCCGACGCGAGGCTATAATCTCGTCGGGATACAAAAAATGTTAAACAGCCCCGTGACTGTCAGTGTTTACTCCGACGTGCGACAAATTCCCGCCTAAGTCACCGTATGGCGTAATCTGCGCGCGGTTTACCTTAACCGCTGTGTAATCTGCGAGCAAACGTGGCGCGGGAGCTCATACATCGCGGCCTGCATCCATACAGTCGGTTAAGTAAAACCGGAATCCTGAGTTAGTGACGCAGATACAAAGAAAAAAGAAAAAAAAAATGCTCACGCAGCCCGGACCCGGAAAAAGAATCTCCTCAAAACACACACATTTAATCCTGGAATCACTGCGAGCTTATAAAACCATCAATGCGAATGAATGAAAAAGGAAATTCTTGGAGGCAGATGAGAATTTTCTGAACAGGAGGGCTGGCTTTTTCTTTTTTTTCTTTTTTTTTTTTTGTTGAGAGAAAGAGAGAGGGAGAGCGAGAGGCAGGAAAACAGCACCAGAGGCCCAGCCCATGACAAAACAAAGAGATTAAATGACCTGTGAATGTGACTTTCCATTTTGCCATTAGCTCGCGCTCTGCTTAGAGGCCTGCTGCCCCCTTCTGGAGGCCGGGGAGACGCCAGCGAGCGAGACGTGATGAGATGCCTGCAATCCTCCTCACGTTCCTCTCCTGTTCAGGTCTTTATTGGGTCGACCAAAACGTGCGTCGGCTACAGCCGCTGTGGCGTCTGGATGCTATAAGCTGCTGGCATGTAGCGTTATGTGATGAGCATAAAAGCGACTGCAGCACATTTTCAAAAAGCATCACTCGAATATGTTGCACATTCTGTCAGATACGAGTTCGCGTCTTTGAGAAAAAGGAAAACATAAGTGAAACGTGCCCTCTTGACACGCGAAAAGAAAGCAGAACGCAAACACGCCGGCTCCCCCTCCGAAGCGAGGTTTTTTTTCAGCGCCGGGGCCGGGGCAAAATGTCAACCAGCTCAAACAGATGGTGTGAAGAGCCGGGCTGAGAGGCTGACCTTGATCGGCAGTGACTCGGGGGTGGCGGGGGGGGTGGCGGGGGGGGCAAAGCGGCGAGCCCCGTTGTTTGTTTTGTGCGTGCCGGCGGATGCTGTGAACATCAAGAGAGCCGAGTGTCGCTGCCAAGGCGGGGGGAAAGGTAAACTCGCGTCAGGCCCCGCTCCGCTTCGCAGGTGCTTTTCGGGCTACGCGGGATGCTGTCAAGCTGCCACCGTGACGGGGAGCTGTCAGGACCGGATGAGCGGCGCACAAGGTTTCATGAGAACCGTTTGATGAATACGTTGGGGTGTAATAGTTTATTTTTGTTCTCGTGTCGCGCGAAATGTTAAACTTTCAGAGTCTGCTTTTAAACGGTTCAGTTAAGCGATGATTCCCAAGGTGACGCCTTTCAGCGCCAGTTTTAATCAAGCCATGCGATAGCCTTGATTACATCAGTCAAAGTATTACCCTAATAATCACGGTGTCGGCCCATTCAGAATAGAGGAAACCTCGAGAAGCCACCTCAATCAGGGCAGGCTGGCCCAGTCGGACAGGATTTCCAGATATCAGATTGGGAGGGGTGGTGTAAACCTTTGATCATTCATTTAATAGGAGCTTGTTAGCATCTAATAACCACATAAACGCTTGATAAAATGTATTTATCTCTTTCTGGGTGAAATAAACGCACTAATTCTACGCATGGTTATTATTAGCATTTTGCATTCACTCCGGGTTTAAATATATTTTAATTTAAAACGTGCAGCAGTAGGGTGGCTAACTGCCTAAACATACTTCACATAAACATATCAGCGTGCGTCGCGGCCTTGTGATTGGCTCGCAGCAGCAAGAGGGGCGGGGCCTACCGTGTGCTGACTGAAAGGTAACATGTTCTGCCTCTATTTATGAATTTACTAAAATATGTTGGTTTCACGTTAATGTATAATCAAAGAAGTTTTAATTTGTGGGACAAAATTAAAAAGAAATATATGTATAAAAAATGGCTAATCAACCAAAGATTGTGTGACGCCCCCTAGGGGGGTCAGAATCAGAACAGAATGGGGGGGAGGGATAAAATATGTTGGTTTCATGTTAATGTGTAATCAACGGAATTGAAATTTGTGGGACAAAATTAAAAACAAATATATGTATAAAAAATGGCTAATCAACCAAAGATTGTGTGACGCCCCCTAGAGGGGTCAGAATCAGGGGGTGAGGGATGCTCTGGGGATGGCTGCTACTATAAAGGAGTGTCACTGCTATGGGGTGGGGGTTTCTGGTCTAATCTAGGTGGTACGTGTCAAAGTAGCATCCACACAAATACAAGGTCCAAAAGTTTCCCAAAAGAGTATTGTGTTCAATATTGTGGCTCATTGTGTGTATTACTAGGAACCAGAGCACACTTTCCTTTACTGCTAAGCTCAGAAACATGTGGCACTTCGTCTACCGGAGCTATACCATCTTCTTGAAGGTACTTCCAGATGCCAAAGAGTTCATTATAATGAGATCTTTAAGGTTCTGTTTTTCCTCTTTGTCCACGCACCACTACCTCCCAGCTACACTACATTTCCGCCTTGCTACCAACTAATGTCAGCTCTTCCACTGTATATAGGAACCCCTAGGGTACGGCCAATATTTTTAAGCTGTAAGACAAGAAAGGCTTCCATGCCCACTAGCAAGCTGGTGTGGGGAACCCCCAGCATTTTACGTACCTACAGCAATGATTTTCATTAACACGCTTTTTTTTTTTTTTTAAAGAAAAAAAAGAAAAAGAAAGACTGTATAAAAGTATTTTGTTATCACCACAGAGGGGAAAGGCTGGCTTTTTCTTAATCGAAGGATTTCTTTGATTCTTTTGTTCAAAAGAAAAAGAAAACCACGCTATATTCTCGGCCTCTCTCCGTTTCTGGTAGACTGAGTGCAGGGCTTTAAAGGGAGGCGAGTGGGCAGCGGATGGATAAGTGAAATTCACCTCTGCGCAAATATCTATTGCTCGAGAGAAGGCAATTTCCTGTAGCTCTGTTCACGAGCGCATTGCTGCAGTCCGAGCTCGGTCACACATCGGCGCTCACCCAGGATGTTGTGTCCTACGGTTAATGCCCAGAGAGAGGACGCTCCTCCCTCCGCGAGAAGGTCGCCGAGAGCTCATTCCCAGCAAATGTTTCGGTTTGAGTATTGAAATCTCGCTTGACGTTCTGAAAACGGAGACAACTTGACGTGAACGGTGCCGTTTTTTTTTTTCTTTTCTTTTCGCGATACCTATGATTACCCTCTAAATGCGAGTGAACTACATTAACAGCGGCTTCGGCAGCAATGGGAGGCTATAACGTAATGATAGAATACAGAGGCGCGAGCCACTTCAGACTATCCGTTTTTCCCCTCCCGAGCGCAGTCGCCGCCTTTGATCATCAAATTGTTCTCCTGAAAATCCTCTCTGTTCTTGAATTATCTGGGCCGCTGAAGTGGAAACGGAATTTTCTGCCGAGGCCAAAGCTTCTTAAGAGAAAGGAGAAAGACGCAGGGGAAACTAATAATAATAAAAAAAAAAAGATGTGAGTGTGACACAAATTGAATAAGCATGTATATAAATATACAGGAGACTCTTTCCCTCAGCGTGACTGGAGAAAATCGAACAAGGTCTTCAGATATTACGAGTGAGCACTGATGATGAGGAAACCTTTTATTTGCATTCTTTTCTACGAGAGAGAACGTTCAAGTTTTCTCTCAGATACTTTGTAATTTATTTTATCAACTTGAAAGGATTACTGGAATGGAAGGAAAATGCCTTTCTGAGACAGAAAAGGAGGCAATAACAAAGAATTAATAGACGGTTAAAGAGCAAAATCATTCATCTCAACCACCTCGGCGCACTGAATTAACTCCTTATCTGATCCAACTGTTGCTGCGTCTGGACCCTGATTAAGGCGCTAGCACAGGGCCGCTTGTCACTTCTAATGTAAATTGCCTGTTAACTACTGTCAGCGGCACCCCGTTTAATTTGCCGGCTTGATCACCGTTTGTTGTGGTTGCAGTTAAGTACACATTTTCATACCCATGCATATTCATGCCGATTCACCGTCTTCAGATGCAGCTGAATTCATTAGGAGTGTTTCTCCCCGTTAGCCGGCAGAAATAACAAACGAGCACAGATTTTTTCTTTTTTTTTCTCTTTTTTCTCCCCCATCCGTGAGTCTTTCATGTCGGTTACAGCTCAGGAGCAGCACAGCAGAGCGGCACCCTAATCCATCTCCAGCTAGATATTTCACAGTGGCTGCAATTAGTAAGCCCGATGTCACTCCTAACGGAGTGGAGTGGATTCTTACTCGAACCGTAAATACAGACAAAATGTAATTTGAGGAACACACTGTAAACACATTTTCCAGCGACCGGCTCGCAGACTGAACTCTCGCTGCCCTGCAGCCGGAGAACCCAGCAGACTCGCCCGCGTATGATTGTGCATATCAATTGAAACTTACGGGAGACACGGTGTGGGAAAGGGGAAAAAAAATAAAAATAAATAAAAAAAATTGAGCCGTAGTCATTTTGTTTACAGCCACAGAGATTTTGATACCTGCTGCCTGCTAAGAGGGAGGCTCAACAAGTTTAGAGTGAAACAGGCGGACGCGTCCTCACACGTGGCGGCTCGGCCTGCAGGGAATTTAAATGAACGTGGAAGTGGAGAAAGAACTGGAAGCAGATAGAGAGAGAGTCGACCAACAAAAACACTCAAATGTCTCATATATTTAGAAATTGTTTATTCACATATTTATTATGTTCATACTTAAACCGATCGGATGCAACATTATGACCACGGGCAGGAAAAGTAAATAACATTAAATAAAGTAAACGGCAAAACTTTTACACCTGGCATTCATTCATGTGGATGTTGGTGGTCATAATGTTATGCCTGATTGGTGTATAATGGCGCATGTTGCATCCTGTGTCTTCCACTTGTTTGCATTCATATTGCAGACATTCACCATTGATTCCAGCCTATATCCAAACAGCTTTTTACTCTGAAATCAAGGCTGACACAAGCGTTAGATTAAACATATTGTTTCGAGCACCTCTGGCCAATTTGTACACATTCTGTTGATTTATACCCGAGTGAAAATAAGAACACAAAGGCGAGCGTTAATGCATTTTTTATGAATCCAACAACAACTTAACTGACCGGGAAGGCACGTAACGAATCATCGGAACCGACGCCCGCTCAGAGCTTATGAATTCTCGGACTCGAACCACGTGGCCGCCCTTAACAACCGAGGGCTCCTCTAAGCAACTGGGAAACTAATTGACGCCTACAAAGCAAGAAAAGCTATAAAAAGACATCAAAGGCCTTCCAGCTCGCGGTCGCCACTGGCTGAACTGTCATTAAGAGACGGTGGTTAAGGGGAAAGCGTGGAAGCCGAGACACAATGCGGAAGACCTTTTAGATAAAACGATGTATCCGTCGGGCAGAGAGGTAAAAAAAAAATACAACCCCCTGACAACAAACAACCAGCAGAAAGGTTAGGCTCAATCAGGGATACAGTCTCACCTGTGGAACCGGAGCGTGAACGATGAATAAAGATCCACTCACCAGAGCTTCATCGTCAGAGAGAAGCCTCTCCTCATCGTGGATGAGCGCCACGTTGGCTTTGACTTCGTCCACCGTTACACTGCGGGGGGTCACAACATTTAGTGCATTAGTCTTATTCCTGGTTAAATATTACTGAGCATGTCAAGGTCATAAACACTAGGTTGACACGAGGCGAAGCTGTAAAAAAGCTCCACTTTTGGGTGAGGAGCGACTCCTTTGAGTCCTTTTAGCCTCTCTCGCCCTCGAGTGGAAGCCCACACAAAGTAGCGCGCGGCGGCACAATCAGAATCGCACACGCCACCTATTATCCAACATCACTTAGTTCTTTTCTCCGGCCGTTCTTCCCCCGCCGGCGTCTCCCCTTCCAGAGGTTACATCTAAACTAGCTCTGCTGAGCTGAGATAATGACTGCGTGGCCGGGATCAATCTCAGGAGTCCATCAAAAGCGGAAGTGCAGGCAAACATACAAAGCGAATGGCTTGTTCCACTGCAGAGGATCAATGCCGGGGGTAAGTGCTGGAGAAAAACAATGGCTCTCGACCATTGTGAGGCAGAACAGAGGCTGTGGGGAACGGAGCTGAGATTCTGGCGTGAAGAAAACAGTCTTTGGCCCCAATCACTGAGGCCATTTGTACTCGTATATGGACCGCCGCGTGATAAGATCGGGCGCACATATAGCGGCTTTTCGCTGAGAAAGGGCCGTAATAAATATTAGGGAACTCGCACGTACGCGCGCCGATAAATCCCGACAGAGGGGAGGGGATAAAAAAGCACAACCTGTTCGCGGGCCTTTGGGAGGCTCCATCATGGTTCATTTCCTGGAGCAGTTGGTAGACTCTATTTATAGGCCGGCATACTGGTACCAGTTAATCCTGCACTGGGCTGCCAACTGCCTGCCAGCTGGCACAGTGGGCTGCACTTGTGTGTGGCGCTCGGGAAGCTTCTGGGAGGAAATAATAACGAGGAAGACCAGACTCTACCTTAATGACCGATGCGAGCGAGAGCATTTTCCTCATAGCGCAAACTGAGAGAGAGAAGAGAAAAAAAAAATCTTAACTACGTGCTCGAGATGTGACCAAAACATCCGAGCCGCGGTGTAAATAAAGGTTTCTTTCTCCGTATACCCAGTGGTCTGAACCAGCTGTGCGATTTGCAGCAATATTTACGCAGAGAGAACGCACGTGTTAAAATACAATTATGGCGATAATCAGCAGCACCTCAGCGTCTGACGTCGCTAGCGTTAGAAAGTGGCTTTAAATGTTTTGGTTAAGTAAAAAAATAATGAAAAACAAGGTTGTGGTTTTTTTCCATGAAGCAATTAATGGTGAGTAAATGAACACAAAAATGAGATTACTTTGCAGTATAGATGAGAGGACAATTATCTGCGAATCTGCATTACAGATAATTAGCAATTCCAATGAAGTGGATTAAGAATGGGGTAACGTTTTGCTAAGTGTCATTAGGGACAAAGCCAAGAGCGTTTTTTTTTTTTTTTTCCTTCCCCTGTACAAGATAAAGAGTGCGCAGCGTGCATGCTAATCCGGGTCAAAGTCAGCAAATTGCCCGGCGAAGTGCGAGCATCAGGTATCCCGGTGACTTTCGACTTTGCATTCATCCCAACGGCGACTAAATCAAGCTCGACACTCGGGCGCCTTGAAGGGAAAAAAACGGCGATGTAGCGCAGGCACACAAAGCCTTCGCCCGTCCGCCTTTATTCAAACGGGCATCAATACGCGCCCCGCGCGGAGACGGCCCCGGCATCGCCGAACGCCGCCGACTGACAGGCCGAGACAACGGCGCCGGGTGTGGGAAACCAGCGGCACTTGCAGATATTTCAGCTTAGTAATGTGTTTGTTTAGACGCAGGCCCGCGGAGAGACGCCGCTCTGGGCCGAGTGGATGGATGGAGGCAGAGGTGGGGAGTGAAGGGGGGTTCGGGCGGAGGGGCAGAAGGGCTGAATAATGGTACACGTTCAAGCGCAGGAATGTATAAGTGGGCATATAGAGCTCCCGGAGAAAACGCTGCACAAGCACTTCGTCCTGGATGCAGCCATATGTTTTATAGCTCTTTCACTTGACTTTGCTCAGCCCTGCTTCCTCTCTCCGCTAGAATATGCCCAGTTAGCTTAAGCAGCATCGATTTTTATTTTTTTTATTTATTTTTTCCTTCTTCTTGGGGGAAAGTGAGGACCAGTGAGGTTGGAGGAAACTGTAGAGAAAAAAAGAACGAAGCCGGTGGGCAAATTTACACATCATGCTCAAAAGCAACATGGAGGCCACTCTCTTTAAAGCTAACTGATGTTAAACTCTAATCATAGCAGAAATTTAGTCTCAGTGGCTGAGGGAGAGGGGGGGGGGGCTGGTGGAGCGACAAGTGCGCCTGCTGAGACTCGAGGATTCAACAAAGCAAAGAGGGCGATGAATTACTTTTTTGAAGTTCACTGGAGGATGAATAGTCGTAGGAAGGAGCCGCGCGCGTTGGGCTCAGACTGATGAGACTTCGCCGCGTACGACGTCGAAGTGGAATTAATGAGGGTTCGCGTTGACCTGAATTGGGTGATCATGAAACATCCATTTATCATTTAGCGAGGCCGTAAAAGTCAAAATAAATGTTGACTCTTCAGTTCGGTGTTATGGATCTTCTCGTTTTCTGTTGTTTTTGTTTCACTCTGCTGCATTAGCAGAGTTTCTAGCGAATGCTCGGACAATTACAAATGAGTGAAGATGAATTGGTGGAGTTTGTAGGCTATCTGCCCGAAGGAGTCGGTTCTATCGGCTTTATCCGGAGATGGACAGAAGAGAAACAGCAATGCAGGTATTGTGAAGAACAAAACAGCTACTGTAAGAGAAACGGTTCCAGTGAGTTCACTGTCAGTAAAATAACTTTAAATGCCAAACGGTTACCACGGTGACATGATTCTGTTGCTCTGATTGGTTGTAGCTCTTTACTGGTTCAAATCAAGCGACAACCTGCAGGTCTGGACGATGAAGTCCATGCACAAGTGCAAAGAACTGCAGTTCATCGAGTGGCCACTTGAGGCTCCAAAAAGGAGAAAATCCCCATAGAGCCAGTAAAAAGCCCAGTATTACTAAACAAGTTTACATGTTTTGGTCTCAATAGTTAATTTCACTATTCAAGAAACCTGCATGGAGGGTGATTTTTTTCACAATTTTTTTTATTCATTTATTTTTTATTAAGGTTTAAAATTCTGCGTAATTAAGAGTGTGTTCCCACTTTGAGTGACAGGTGGTAGCCTGAGCTAACAGGTAGCAGAGAGCTGGGTGGGCGGGTTCTCAACCTCCGACACGACCCCCGTGTCCATATTTGGAATATCCACGTGTGGGCGGAGTAAAGCTCATCCAACATGACGACAGCAGGCTCCGCCCACTTCATTTTCGAGGTTCAGAACCCAACGGGTGACGTCACGATGGGTTTGTCCACAGTATAAACAGTCAATGGTTGAAATATGCCCCATGATTTAATCTAAATGGCGGGTTACAACTGATAGTCCTTAAAGGGACAGTTCATCCCTAAATCAAATGTAATGTGATGCTTATTGTGTATGTTTCTGATGTTCTGATGAGATCAGCTGTAGAAAGTTGTGTCATCTCTCAAACATAAAGGAGCTGGATGGCACTGAACTGGTACTCAAAAGGTATATGTTTTTCAGAAACTCAACAGCGATGCCTCTTTTCAGAAACCCTGTTCCGGTTACTCGACAAAATCCATAGACCTTGGTGTGAACAGTTCGGACATTGAAACCATTTTATGTCAATATAACTACACCTGTCAACACTATCACTGCAATATTACATTCAAGAGAAGGCAGAAACCTCTAAAAGTCGACGACTAAAAACCACACAGACGGACAAATACCACAAATACCCCCGAGGGGGGAACATATATTTGATTTTAAGGTGAACGGTCCCTTGAAGTTTTTTAGCCACCAGGAAACTCCTGGTGCATTAATCAGTGCCGTTAAAAGAAAGCTCGATAAGAACAATGTTCAAGGGCAGTGGATCATTTGCAGGAAGAAAAAAAAAAAAACTCAGATATTTGCGAAATATGAAGGAGGGTTTGAAATTCGGTAACCTTGATCCTCTTTTCACACTCCACAGTGTTAGTGTCCACCGTGGTACATTTTTAAAATGGTGCAGGGGGGAAGAAGAAAAGCCCAAACTGAGAGAAAATACACTTTAAGAAATTCTTCAGTATTGGATTTCACAGCAATACAAATAACGTGACAAAGGATTTTTGCACGGATTGATTCGGTGTATAAACATTAACAGTGGCTGATGAGAAAACTGAATGAGAGGATTGTGTAAAAACCTACACAAAGTAAAAGTCAGTCTATCGATAACATAACTCTTGTTTTATTAAGATTTTAAGTACGTCGCCTCACATGAATACGAGTGTAGAATAATTAAAATGGATCAGCCTAGGGTGGACTATGAAACTGCCAACGATACGTAATGAACACGTTATTTACCTGCCATCTTTATTGCTGTCCAGTAACTGGAAAACGCCGGCGACCGTGATGTTTTGACGTCTGAGACCTGTAAAGAAAAAATCAAATCTGGGTTACTGCGAAATTATCTGATTCCTTAAACGGAAAGCACTCCTGTTACTCAAGCACCATGAGTCATAATAACAAACTGGTAATATATTTCTTTTTTATTAATAATAACTACGTAGGATTTGATCTTTAATCATCAATCACTGCTATAAACACTGATCCAATGAAAACTGAGGGGCACGGATGGAGAAAGGGACCGAGCCGGATTTTAAAATATGAGGGAGAGGGTGGGGTGGGGTGGGGGGGTGGAGGAGGGCAATCAGGCAATGAGTCAGTCACGCTGTGCGAGAACATTTGGTTTCCCTGTAGGAAAAAAAAAAAAAAAAAAAGCATGTCAGAGTCCAGAATGCAATCAGAAGGCTTTGTGCTGTAACGGCTGGTATGACAGTGATTTCCCTCTTCTCCATTCATACTCGCAGGCAGATGAAAAGGAGACGCTAAAGCTGCCTCAGCCCCCTTCCCAGAGAACATGTGACCCCGACCGATTCATTTTGTGAATCGCATTCATTGGAGTGGGAGGCAGAGGAAGTTCTCTTGTGCTCGGCTCCGAGCATCTCCCGTGTCATCAGCAGAAAGGAGAATGTAAAGGGGCAAACTGATTGGCCTCCAAGTCTGGGGAAAAGCACTTTACATAATGCTAATTGCACATCCGCCGCAATTACCTTGCCGTGCTAATTACAGAAAAGCTAATTGTGAAATTAGCTTTTATTTTTGTTCTCGGCGTACAGTAAAAAAACGGCTGCGTCGAGCGTGAGCCGCAGAAAAAAAAAACGCCTTTTCACGAATCCAGCTTCGCCTAAATGAACCTTAAATCCATATTTATACAGCTGTGTGTGCGTTTTTTTTTTTTTTTTTTAAGAGCGGAAGTTTTGAAAGATGGAAGATCGTCCGCCGCTTCCCGACACAACTGGAAGAGGCAAACGCGTGCGGATAAGCCGGACCCCTCGCCCCCTCCCCCGCGTCCGCTGTTGACTCCGCCGAACCACAGGGGTGAAAAAGAAAAACAAGACCTGCTAATATTCTCCCGCGATACACACACACACACACACACACAACATCTGTCATATTAGCGGCCCGTTCTCTCGTTTGAACGGCACTCTATTCCCAACCTTAATGCTTGACATTCTCGACTCATCCTCCGGTCGCTCCGTCTCGCGAAAAAACGAGCGCACGGAGGAGGAAGAGAAATGGTCTCATCCCACCCTCCGCTGCAGAGCTGTGGCTATGAAAAACAACCGTAAGGAGGATGGATGGAGACGAGGGGAGAGACGGAGGCAGAGAGGGGGGAAAGATGGAGTGCGTGCGAGGAGGAGAGGGGGTTGGTGGTGTAGTAAAAGGTAAGAGGAAGAGTGGAGGGGGGGGGGGTGACGGAGAGTAGGCGAGCAGGAAAAAAAAAAAAAGAAAAAAGATTAGGTTCAAGACGTTGGCTCTTTAGGCCGATGGCACATATAGGGGGCTATGTTTACTAATGGACACCATCAGTCATCCACCCATGTTGCCCTGGCGATATCGCAGCGCACTCGTAAAATAAAAGAGGCACAAAGAGAAGAGATGAAAATGGAACATATCAGCGGGAGGCTGCAGATCTATGCCGAGCCTACGGACCATGTTATCCATACAGAGCTCCCTCTCTCATTGTAGGCTCTGCTCTCACTCCAAGGCTAAGAAAACAGTTTTTTTTTTTTTCTTTTAAACTCTATAAGCAATATTTCCAGAAAGGAAATTACCGCCTTCTGTGGGATAAAGAAAAAAAAAAGGCTTTCAAGTGGAAATAGATGGAGGCTGCAGGTGTAAGAAAGTTCTGCCTTAGTGGGAACGCGGCACAGATAGAATCGGAAAAATAAGCATTCGAACATAAATGGTGCGTTTAATGGCAGCGGTGTGCGGCGGGAGAATGATTTAGACTTCACAAAACAATAGGTGATTACAGGTGTGGAGACAACTCCTTTCTCGCTTTTTTCCCGTGGATGTGGACGGAGCCGTCTTGTAAGTTTGGAGCCAGAGTCTGATCAGTCCCAGAGTGGAGCCGCGGTATCGATGACTCAACCACATAGGTTTATACACTGGACTGAGCTCTACTTGCATTGGGTTCACCTTTGAGGAGCGGTTGGGCGTCCATCTTTAAACTGCCTATGGGTTTCACAAATAAGACAAATCTCTGTTCTACAAGGAAGCTCCAATATCCATGACAGGAGAATTGACAAAATGATATGAGTAGGGATGGGCATCGATAGGATTTTATTGATGCCGATGCCAGTATCGATTCATTTCCCTTATCAATTGCTCCTGTGAATTTCTGGTTTAGAAAAAGTAGGCGTTCTTGGTTTTGTGTAAACAACAGAAAGTCTATTGAGTTTCTAAACAGGAGATAAGAGCTTGTGTAAGTAAACCAATAGGCAGCTGGTCACTGGATCCTCTCTAGCGCTGCTCTGCTGAGACTTCGCTGCAGCTGCACTTGTTAACTGGAGATAAACACTCTCGGCATTTAATGCAGTGTGTCATCGACAAATGCTTCATCGTGCCGCTGGTGTTGCTGCCCTTGCTTGAAATTACGGTGCTGCGTAAGTTGCGCGTTGCGCTGTTACAGTTCCTTCTGGGGAAGTGAAGCTGCGCTTTAAACCCTGTTCAGTCTCTCCGTCACGCGAGCATCACATGCTTCGACGTAAAGATCCCACACAAAAAGAATCATAAAGCATGAAGGATAATGATGTCGATGAACCGAACCAGTTGGATCGATGCCCATCCCTAGGTACCAGTAATAATGTTCATTCAATGTTCAGTGTTCAGAGTTATTATTTTAGATTACCGTGAAAAAGACAATGGTCCCTGCCTCCTCCGTAAAGAAAGGCATATACCAAAGCACACTAAATGTTTGACCATACATCAGCTACACTGAAGTCCTCTGAGGCAATCTGGAAGATAAATATACCATCTTTGGCGCTTACTACATGTTTCTAATATCCGTGCACGGCAGCTGTGAATCAGGCAGCGGGGCGGCTTGTTCACCAATCGCAAGGTTGGCAGGTCAATCCCCGGCCTATTCCACTCACCGATTTGTCCCTGGGCTGAACCTGAAGTTGCTTCCTGAGGACAGGCGAGCACTTGGCATGGCCTCTTGAACCCATTCACGGTTGAATGAGAAATAACGATGGCATGTTGAGACTGTTAAAATCTGACCCACATCGCAAGGACTTATCTAGAAGTTTCTGTCGTTCAGGAAAAACTGGAAAGTTGCTGGTGAATGTGAAAACATCAAATGCCAATGAGCGTGTAGCCATGTAGCCAAAAACGAGACAAGAATGATGGATAAAACTGGATGCCTAATGATGTATTTGGCATTAGTGGATTTAAAGGCGGTAAAGGACGCCTCCGAGGGATTTGTTGCACCATTATATACAGTATATGGACAATGCATGTGGTGTCTGCACATGAGTAGAAGGGAGATGTGTTGCAACACTGTCCGTTAGCGAAATCAGGTCAACCGGCGGCTTACGGACGAACTTCAGGAAATCCCTTCAAACTGCCAGTGAACTCGGAGACTGCGCAGCTTAGTATATTGAGATGTATCATTAAGGAAGGAAGCAGACGTAAGGTACAGTAAGCCTCGGCATGACGGGGTTAATATCAAACAAACATCATTAAAGAAGCAGGAGACCTCCACGTGAACCCGAAGCTTAGCAGTGATGGCATTGAAGAAGAATCCGTCCGAAACAGACACGCATGATCAGAGTCACTTCCTATTAGCTGGGAAGTATTTGTTTTCCATTTCCCTTTGTTGAATACTGGAAAGAAATGTATATCAGGTCAAGCTCACTGTGTATTTGTACTATGAAGTTGAGTGCTCATCTGATAAATGTATAGTATGTGAAGGGCTGAAACGGGTGACTGACTGAATTGTAAATCTAATATCTAATAATAGCCCCATTTATTTCTTTATATCTCTATTTTTCACTGTGCAATACATTCTGCAAGAAACTCATTTTCTTTAGGGTACAAATAACCTGGCCCTCTAAAGCGTTTCAATAACTGCGCATGAAGCCCTGGAGACACTTTTGAGCGACAGCCGCAGTAAAGGGAGAGACTGCTAAGTTCTACTTTGCAGGCTCAGCTGCTTGTTCTTCTGGCTTTTCTTCCCCATTTTGACACAGCCCATTGGCAGGTCACGAAGGGAAAGACGAGACATCCATGAGAGAAACCGCGTCTTTGTTTTGACGTTCCTATATTTAATTGATGTAACTCAAAATTGGCCGTCAAGGGTGCGTTCTGATTTAAGGGTCTTTGAAGGCAGGGCTTCATTCGGGGTAATGTGCTTTGTTTCCAGTGTGTGTTTTACCAGACCTCAGTTGAACTCGAAGGTAAGTTAAGGCTTCTCATAAGTTCTTAAGAGAGTCTTCGAGCCAACGGTCAGCCTTCAGCCAGGGTCAGGCCGTCCATGAACGTCAGTGACCCTTAGCTGATCAGCTTAGTGAACCAGTGCACAAAAAGAGAAATGAAGGCGATGTTCAAAGGGCACGAAGAAGCCTCTTCTAGTTTTACTTCTTCAACTTGTCTGAACCTTCCAATACACGAATATTTTCACAGCAGCAATAATATGACTCAACGTGCACAGGTTCGTAGGCCTCAAGAAAATGAAAGAGCCAAAATGTCCGGTACCTTCCCCAAAAAAAACCCAGTCCGCTTTGACTGGTCAACGTCACTGACTTGAGGAGGGACCACACGTGTTCGATAGCATTTCATTGGACGGAAAAAGCAGGACACGCCTTCGAGTGCAGAACGACTCGTCCACGTTTCTCAGTCGAATCTGATTTCATGAGGACTTGTTGGTTATCTGCATATTCAAAATTACGGCAAAAGTGGTAAATTATTTCGGAGGCTAAAGATGACACGGAGGAAAGTGTGGCCATTTACTTGAAGGTATTCTGCGTGTTTGGAAAAGTTCTGCGGAGATCCGACATGTTTTCGCAAGGCGAGAATCAAAGAGAGAATTAAACATGATGAAAAGATGCAAGCTGATTTGAATATGGCCTAAATGCCTGAAAGATAAATGGAAATCTCATGTTAAAATTGGACTGACGATAACAACATAATTTAGTAGTAGAAGCGATGCCAAGCTTTAACTCTTTTAGTTGGAAAATATGGTGAAATTCCTGTTTAAGCTGCTTCTCTGAAACAAGGTTAAAAACTAGCTTAGGGCCACGAACTAGGCGAATCTTATAAAAACTCAACCAAATATAAAAGGAGACAGATTGGGAAAACGCTTTACTTTTTGCATTTTAACTGCAGGAATTAAATCAAAATGCGCATCTAGGAAAGACAGTATCAGCTCGCCATCCTAAATCACAACAGTAATGCCGATAGGGAAGCTATAAAATACTTGCTTAAGTATACTGCCGGCAGATTAATGCTTATTCACTAAGAGTATTCTTCAACATGTAATGTCATGGGCTGCAGGGAGGAAAAAAAAAAAAAAAGCATTGATAAGTGGCCACTCAAACTTCCTCTCGACTTCCAAGCAGCCAAACACGTACACGCCATCATTAGGACTGCATAATAAAAGCCTGGATGGATAGCCAACATGGACGAGACATGCCAACGCGACCACGTAAATGAAAATTGATGGCCGTTACCCCCCCGAAGATGAGCAGTAATGGAAGTAAAGGATGACAGGCTCAGACACGTGGGGGGGGGGGGGGCGACTAGCAAAGGTCAGCTCGCGCAGTGGGAAGCATGATGGATGCATGCTCGGAGGAGCCACCAGCGTCAAGTGACATTTATTGCAATCAAAACTTTTACTTGAGGGCCGGTTTGACACGAGACGGACAATCAATTTCCAACACTTCACGGGAACTCAGAAGCCTCAGAAAAACCTGACAACGAGAAACGATTTTAATAGCAACGGAATTTGATTGTTCTTGAACGTGTTCTTTGGCAAACAACAGTTTTAGTGTTACAACGCTAACCCTTTGAGCTAATTTAACCTGGACAATCTGACGATCCAGCCTCACCAACCCACACTTAATGATTCTAAATCCTTGGTGCTAAAAACCGACAGAGCCCATTTACTGTCCAGCCTGCCAACTTTCCGTACATTCACGTACGCAAGTCTGAACGCCACTGAAATGCCGAGCCAGCTTGTGCTTGGAGCGATAAGGGAATTTTCCTTTAAGTCATAAGCAACTTCTCTCTGAAGGTTTGAGGATCGTAAAAGGAGAGCCGAGGGAGTGCAATATGCTGTTGCTCAGCAATCCTCTCCTAGTCCATTTATTCCAACGCCGCCGGCATCTGTGTTTAACCCTTCCAGTTCTTTCTGACGTACCACCATTTGTCATCGTGACCGTCTGACCCGAGGTTCTAAGGCCAATTTACTTTTGTTCAGTGCAAGTCTGAGCTGAAATGAAATGGAAGCTGCCCTGTAGCCGTAACAATGTCCTAACTATATCTGCAAACCGAAGCAATTCTGTGAAACGAGTAAATGGCTTCAAATGGACTCAAAGCACATCACGGTAGGTTTGAAATGGTACGACCCTTACCGCTGTCCCCTGCTTCCAGCGCCTTTAATGTTTGCTCTTTGAGTCGGTCAGCCTCGTGTTTCCTCCTCCTGTGTTCCTCTAATTTGATCTGTAGATCTTCTGCTGCCTGCTGAAGCTCTCTGAGCTGGGCCTGAATGGAGACAATAACGGGACAAACGACATCAGAGATGACAATAACACGGCAAACGTCTTAGTTAGAGTTAATTAAACTCTTGATATTCTAGTTTACAGTCGGTGCCACAGTGAAACCATCGGCACTTCCCTCATTGATGGCACAAATTAAAACAGGAAACACAATTAAATTGTATTTGGATTACGTTACAACATCCGTCAACAGACCAAAGGCAAAAAAAAAAATCTTTGAACCTTCCAGGTAACATGCTCTAACTGAATAAAACATATAGTACATTTGGTGTGCATTTAAGTGTACCAGGGTCAATAAAGTTGGGTACTAGTCAGTTAAGGTAAAGCAGCATTTTAAAAGTGAGCAGTAGGTTTTGCACAGTGGGTTGAGGTTGGCTGCCTCGGCAGTGACAGCTTTTAATCAGAAGTTTTGACAATGGAGACCATTTTTGGCATGTCAGTTGTAGGCTACCACAAATACAAGCTTGGTTCTGTTTATTGGTTGTGTGGTGTATCCATTTGATACGGACTAAAAGAGCTCATCCATTGGATCGGATTGGAATAACACTTTGTACAGTTGTTTATTCATGTTGCCAGACACTGGCAATCGTTTGACCTTTCCTCTAACACCATGATGTGGTCAATATTTGTTTTCAGTCTTTTGGAAAACTGGATTATAATTGGGTCCAGTATTCTGTGTTCACTTCAGAGTCAAATAAATGTGACAGTGTCATTGGTCTTCTGAATTTTCATCTATGATCTCCATCACATTACGTGGACTCTCTCCCGGCTACAGTTCTTAGCCATTGTTAGCGAGACATGGGCTGGTAGCTCCCATATAACACGTGAAAAACTTAAGTGACACTGTAACAGCATTTAAACAATTGTATGTGGAAAATACTGTCTGTACGACCAATTTAATGCAACAACAACTAATCAGAAGTTCTAATAAACTGAGTATTACAGGAGCTTTTCACTATTGTTTGCACACGGGGCGGCCATCTTGGTAACTCAACTTGGACGTAGTGAGGGTTCTACGAATTTAAGACTAGAAAATCCAACTTCAAGTTCGAATACGTTCGAGTCGAAAATTCCAACTTCTGAGTACAAATGGAACGCACCATTTATTCCCAAGCAAGATAATGAAATCTATGCTATGCTAAAATGAAATCTAACTCTATGCTAGGGTGCCATGCTAGCAAAGTACGCTAAGTTCATGAACATGGTGAACACATATACCTGTTTAACAGGAGTATATTAGTATTTTCATTGCAAGTGTGTAGCATACCAATGTTAACATTTCAGCTAAAAGCACAGTGATTAAGTACAAAGGAATGTGACATAATATTCTACAGCCAATCTTGCAAGGAATGCAACACAAACATTATAATATAAAGAATGAAAAGCATGTATATAAAGTAGATATTTTAGGATGGAGTTTTGGGGCTGTGCTCCTCTTTTTCCGCATCAATGTATCTACCTCCCAACCAGAACCAGAGTATTTACAAAAACTTGTAAGACAGCAGCCGGGCCCGCACAATGAGCTATTTAAATCACTTGCATCAGGAGGTGTTGCTGTCACACCAAAAATGACAGCTTTTGACAACCAAGCGTAACCTATCATCACTCTCTGTAATGGACCAATTAATATGAAAGAGCAGCAGCTTCTTGTTTGCGTACGTATGTGTGCGAGTGTGTGTGTGTGTGTGTGTGTGTCAATTCTGGCTTCCAATCCCTCCTCGGAGACTCTCATAATGCAGTGATGGATTCTGCATGGTTCAGCCAGGGATGACTAGCTTTCTGGGACATGCTGCTTGCTTAGCCACCGTCAGGCTGCAGCAGTGATTTATGGGCTCCATTACGAGTGTACACGAACACATTTACTTGTGAAGAACTTCCATAACGTGTTAAGAAGTTCCTCTGGTGTTGAAATTAAGTATACATTACTATTAAATTTGATGTGTTTAGTCACAGATTAATCTGAAATGTAGTTCAATCGGGATGTGTGCAGATGATTCCTGTGGGATAGTTCCTGCCTTGGAAAGTTGTGCCTCAGTTTAGACGGTTATAGAAACACGAAGTAAAAGCTATTTTTAGCAACCGCTGTGCTCCATTTCCTGCTTTAATATGTACTTTTAAGAGTGGCCTAATAAACATAAAGATAATCACAAAACTCCTGAAAGAGGATTTCATCCAACACCAATTTGTATTCAATTAAACTGGCTGCTTTCCTATTTCTGCTGCTTCTGGGGGAATGCAGTGCTGCCACGCTGCCCTCAGCTTTCATTGTGTAAAGGCTTCTAATTTGATTAAAAAGTTTTCCTGGCAAGCAGTTTCTTTAACAGCAGATTTTTCTTTAACCCTTGTACCGCAGGAAGAGTTCACTTTGGAGTCATTGTGCAAGGTTTCCAACACAAGGCACCCCTGAGGTGATCCTGCAATATCAACAGGGACACGCCGACGGAGGAGGATCACAGAGTGCGGCAGGGCTAGGAGGACTGGGTGACACTTCAGCCTCGATCTGCCAATCAGCCGCCACGGGAAAGAACACGGACACAAAAAAAAAAAATGAATAGAAAAGGAGAGCACAGGGTAAAAAAAAAAAAAAAAACCCAGAGACTATCAGCTTGAATAAGTGTGTGTACGTGACAAAAATTGGCCTTCAGTCACATCTGTTGTTATATTTTTAACTGTATCTTATGTTACAAGCAGTACTCGTTTTAAACAAGCCAAGTGTTCTTGAAATATTTTTTTTTTCCTAACCCACGCAGGCCTCAAAAGTGCCAAGAAACACCTTGAAATACCTTGGAAGTGACTTCTCATGTAACCAATGCACAATATAACAGAAGGATTTAATGGCAGCCATGAGAAAGTGAAGGAACTGTACAACGTGGTGCAGCAGCTACACGTCCTTCAGGATCCAAACTGATGTTTTTATTTCTAACTAAATGTAATGTCAAAGGAAACAACACTTTCCCTAATAAATAAAGCGGTGCTGACCCCGACAACTGGTCCAATGTGCACGTCCTCGTTCATGTCTCCCAAATGCCGCAAAAACAGGAAATACATTTTCCTTCCTACGCACCATCTACTCAGACGCCCTCTCTGTTTTCTGACGAGCAGCTGCTCAACATTTATTAACTTCAACTCCATCCATGCCGACACACGCGCACAAAAGGAATGGGCTTCGCGTAGATCCCTTGCAGGAGTGCAAACCCAACCATTTGCTGTGCTGCCTCAGACTAACGTTAATGAAGCATGGTCACATGTTGTAAAGTTGGTGCTTGACAATGAAACGATGATGTTCACTGGTAACATAACACAGTATGGTGCTAAAATGGGAGGACCCTCAGCTGGAAATGGCCTGAACGGATCAACTGGTCTCAAAGTGAGATAAATGGTGGGAGGGAATCTGCTGCTTTTATATGACAGATAGAAAGCAGTGAACATCTCACTCTGACAAGGCAATAAGTACCTACACAGCAGGCCAGGTTGGAAACTAGAAGCACAACAGACGCCTGTAGCAGCAGGTGACGCGTAGGATCAAAACAGTATCATAGAGCACAAGCTGCTCACTAAGAATAGCGATCCTCCGAAAGGAACACGAATTAACCTCGACGTCCACACACATCAACTGCGTCAGCCGCCCAGTAACTCCGCAGTTGCACTGCACAAGTCGGCACGGTGAGAAGTTAAATGAATGTGTTGATGGTAACTAAAATAAAATCTACACAGACAATTGCTACAAACTAGGAGCACACTGAGCATTTTTACCATCATTTTAGGAGCATGCTAATGTGTTTAATGACTGGATTGAGGAACGATGTCAGCAGAATGAATGACTTTGGTAACACAGGGACGTATATTAGAGAGTCTTGCCAACTACTGAATGAACCATCTGAGCGATGCCGCTATGCTGATTGGTTCTCAACTGGTCACATGTTTCATGGGCGCCATGTTGGATACATTCAACCAATGTTCACCCATAGAGAAGTGGCAATAACAGAGAGTAAAGTTGGATTAAAAGTTAAAATATACCACAGTGCTTAGTCTACGGCCGCAACAAAGGATCAGGAAAACACGGCTGAAACTCCACTGTTTGCCCAGTGAACAAAAAACGGAGAAAGTCATGGGAGCAGAAGGTTAAAAGGAAGAACTGGATGTCAACAAGTTTCTCCCTATTATGTGAGGTAAATGTCAACGTCTCTCTTTGACGTTTGTTAAGATTTTATACAGGAGAAATGAAGTCACACCATCAATAATGTGCAGCTTGATCTCAAAAACGCCCAACACCACTTTACAAATGAATGAAGTTTGAAGTTAACCAAGCCTTGTGTTAGCCTTATGCTAGCTAGTTGTCTAGACTAAAGACTTAGAAAAATAGCAGCTATTATCATCTGTGAAACCCATGTGTGCATGTAATTTATGTCTATACAGGTAGACAAATTTAATTTACACGTAACTTTGCCACAGTTCCTACTAAGTTATTGTGGCTAGCATGCTAATGTTATAATGATAATACTACATAACAGTAAGACTAGTTTCATTTTCACTATTTCTGAGTAATTTCAAACTTCAAAACTCTCGGTGATGGATGAACACGGGGACTGAGGAGAAGGTAAACACAGCTCCATGACTGATGAGGCGACTGGACTACAAAGCATTTTACAGACTCATTTAAGATATTTAAAGTAAGTAGACGCTGGGATATTTAAGTGAGGGCCTTTTACATATTGACAGACATTGGCGATAACATTTATAGGCCCATAATGGTGAAAATAAACGATTTATTTCAACGCAGCACATTCGCCCCATAGGGTTACACTGTAGAGTCTTCCCTCCAATGTATCTAACATGGCGCCCATGATTTCATGATTGGCCAGACGCTCTCTAATATACAGGTGTGTGGTAACTTATCTTCCAGCGCCACCATGAGGTTGACGTTAATAATATTCACCTTGTATAATATGTTGGCATACAGTGAATAGGTCAAAAGCAGAGCCTACGGTGGAAAAATGGTTACAAATGTAACCTGGGTTCAATGAATCCACAGTCTCTTGTGGTCAGGAAACTGAATCTATGAAACATCAAAGAAAAGTTTCTGGTGGTCCAGATTAAAAAAAAAGAAAGAAACACAGGAAATATCATTGGATGCATGTTTTAAATGGTTCTCAATTCACCAATCAACACTATTAAGTTTAATTAGGAGCAATGATTGGCAGTAGTGTGTTTCCAGAAATGTAAATGCATCACTTGGTTATTCTAGTATTATTTTCTGTAGTTCTAACTCAGAGTTGGAACAGCAAAAACAAAAGTAATTGGTGCTTTCCGAGGGAAGTCCTTAATAACCGTATTCTCTCACAACTACATGCTTTATGAGCACAGCAACTTCAGGAAAATGTAGTGTACCTGTTTCTCCCTCCAGAGCAGCACTCCCTCCTCAATCAGCTGCTGTTTGAGTCGCAAACCCTCGTCCAAGGCCCTCATCTGGCCCTCCACGTACGCCCTCTCTCTCTGTCCCAGATTCCTGGAAGAAAGGCAAAGGAGAAGAAGCACAGTGCAATCATTACCGAGAAAACATCCGGCACCCCTGCAACAGACACAGAGATGGCGCAATCCAATTTTTAAGGGCCCCGCGATGCAGCAGGAATCCAAATGGGAAAAGAGAAGAGTAAATAAGATGGGGGCTGATGCTCTACAGCAAATTGTTTCTGAAGTCTGGCAAACACAATATGAGTGTGGACCTTGTGAAAACCTGATGAGATACACTCGATACGCTTGTATGTGGGTTTTGGTGCGTATGGCAGCGGATGAAATAATAGAGGACTGTCAACAAAAGAAGTGGGCTAGGGTATTTCTTTGCAGTAGGGCGCTGAGACAGTGTTAAATATATTCTGGCAGTGGGAATGAATTTTTATAAATATGTGTGTTTACCCACCATCTACCATCTAATGTATGTAATTTATCTCCTACATAAACAGAATTACCTGCATGGAAAACAAATATGGATGGAAAGAACAATTTAAAGTGAAGAAAAAAATAGGTTGGGCTAGATTTTGTGTATAAAATTATGAGCTCCTTAAACCAGTGTTGTGATCACTGTACAGTACATTACACGAGAGTGTTTTTACACACAGTGACATCATGCCCCCTGGTGGCACAATGATTGAGTCACCATAGTAGAGTAGTAGCAAGTGAAAACCATACAAGTTAATAAATAATAAACACTGTAAGTTACAGAAATCTAGAAAACAATCATGTTTAATCTAATAATATGGAACTTATGGAAATGGAGATTTTTGTTCAAATATCTGGGCCCGTTGAGGTTCTTTTAAACTCGAAATGTGTTACTTCATGAGTATCGACTCTCAGTTTTCATTCAACTGACCAGCAAGTGTTCTGGCAGTGAGCGTGGCTGTTGTATTCATCTGACGCGTCGCAGCAATCTGGGGAGAGACACAGGAGAAACCATTCCAACGCACTCATGAGAAAACAGAACAGCACACAGCATTATCAAGCCACAACATGTCTTCACTGTGAATCCAGCGATCAATATATAATTTGGAAACAGAGATGCACACAGAAATAACCTACAGCTATCACCGATTTGTGAAGAGGTCCTTTCTGACAACGTGTGGATGAAATTGTTTTGTGGGGGAAAAAAAATAAAATAAAATTGCAGGTTAAAAAAAAAAAAGTTATATTGGAAGATTCTTACAGTCCTATCTAGCTCCTAGTTTAGGTTAGTTTAGCTTAACATCAAGATTGGAAACTTAAAAAAAAAAAAAAAACATTTTAAAAATTAACATGTTGCTGTATTTTTTTAAATTTTTTTTTCATGTCGGTTTAATAATTGTAAATGTTCCAGTACTGTGTTAAGCAAAGCTAACTAGCTATCATTTACCAGTCAGGTATAATAATGTAAAGACCCCTGGTCTAACTTGAATAAATGCATCGTCTTTAAAGCACCTGTATCATTCAGGCCCTTGTCAAACATGAAACACACGATGTTGAATAAGTTCATAAGTCACATAAAGCTCTTTAATTTTCAATATATAGTACTGCGCAAAGGTTTTAGGCAGGGATTCTGTAGGATGGTAGACGCAGTGGTCGGCCAAGGAAACTTGGTGCAGCAGATGAAAAACACATCAAGTTTATTTCCCTTTGAAATCGTCCAGCAGAGCCATCAGCTCAGAACTGGTAGAAACCAGTGGGACCCAGGTTCACCCATCTACTGTCTGGAGAAGTCTGGCCAGAAGTGGTCTTCATGGAAGAGTTGCAGCCAAAAATCCATCACACTGACAAGGAAACAAGGCCAAGAGACTCAACTAAAGATCTGGGATCAACTGAGATCAACTAAAGAACTGGGGTCAGAAAAATGGCAGCAGGTTCTCCAGACTGCTGAGTCACAATTTGAAACATTTGTTTGTAGTAGAAGGCAGGTTGGTCACTGAAGGACTGGAAAAAAGTGCAGTAATGAGTGTCTGCAGACAACAGTGAAGCATGGTGGAGGCTCCTTGAAAGTTTGGGGCTGCATTTCTGCAAATGGAGTTGGGGATTTGGTCAGTATCAATGGTGGTCCTCAATACCATCAGGGAGGCGTATGATTAGCAACAAATTTATTTTGCAGAATGAGAAAGACCCCAAACATGCTGCCAAGGTCATTAAGAACCATCTTCAGCCTAAAGAAGAACAAGCAGTCCTGGAAGTGATGGCATGACACTGACCCTAAGCCTAACCCTGATCTCAACATCATCAAGTGTGTCTGGGATTACATGAAGAGACAGAAGGATTTGAGGAAACCTACATCCACAGAAGATCTGTGGTTATTTGGAAAAACCTACCGGCCAAGTTCCTTCAAAAACTGTGTGCAAGTGCCCAGAAGAATTGATGCTGTCTTGACAGCGAAATCTCTCTTCTGTTCGTTCAGTGCATTTTGTTAATATAATGAATATAAACTATTAACACCTGCCTAAAACTGTTGCACAGTACTGCATCAGTAATTCGGGCCAAAGTAAATAGGAAGAGTCTACGTCATGGGCTTCATGGGTTGCCTACGCCGTTGTGAGCCTTTACACTTGAGCTGAGCTGGTATGTTGACTTGTGTGGAATTGAAGCTGGAGTCCAGTCACTGCGAGTAAATCCATTCACAGTTGGTCATTCATATCAGGTTTCGGCGATGCTACATGTACGGAGCTAACCCACAGACCCAGATAATTTGTCAGAACCTTAAACGTGTTTGTGCAATTACTCTCTTTGCCAGTAGGAGGAGACAAACCATAAAAACTAAAGCTTTAATCTGTATTAAAGAGATATGATAATTATCATATGGCAACATAAGAACTGTACGGTACTATATTTGTATGTTTGTATATTTGTATTTTCAATTAGACACGCCTTCCAGTATTGATCATTAGCACACAGTATCACATGTACCTGGCTCAGATTAATTGGGCTGCACTTTTAAGACACGGGTATACGCTTTATCACAGGTGTTCATTCTTCCTCAAAGATGAGGATGTGATCTTTATGTCTGCTCGACATCTCTGTCTCTGGTTCAGAGAGGGGTCTCTTGAGATCAGCCACTTATATCGTCAGCTGAGTAGTGTTTAGTAAGTGCTCAGATCTGGCGTTTGCTCTGATGTGTCACCCAAGAAAGTGGGCACAGTGTGAAATTTCTCAATTATCCAGAACCCTGTCGGTGACCAGTGGAAGGAGAGCATTACACCGTAAAAAAAAAAAAGGGGGAAGGTAAGATCTCTCAACAAGCAGTCACAGCGGAAAAGGATAAGAAGGATGTGATGATGTGCTGGCAATTAAGTGGCTCCATTTAAGGCAGGGAAGGTAAGGGAAGACAAGCGGGAGTCGAATAAATGAGAGAGAAAAGGATGAGGAGGGAGACTTTGAGAAATATTCCCCTACTGCTCTTTCATCCCTCATTCCTTCATTTTTATTTTTTTTTTTGTACTCGGCGATGGCTGCATGCTGTCTAACGCTGCTGCTCCCGAAAGCGCTGGTGACAGAGCGGAGATGTCGACAACAGAATGCATTGAATTTCCCCAAAGTGGAGAGCTAGCGGAGAACAAAAGTGAATGAGAAAGGAGCCTGAAAAAGTATGTGATTAGGCGAAGCGTGTGGCATATTCTACGAGGAAGAATGGAGAATAACCTTCGAGGAGGAAGGACAGGATGTTTTTCAAGGAAAGCTGAGCAAGGGAAGTGTGTATGTATGTGTTAGATGGCCATGTGTTGTTTGCTGTGTCTACATCATCTGTTTGTTTGTACTGCAAAAAGGAGTGACAGTGTGTACATCAATATGGCAGCTTCTCGACATAAAGTAAAATACGAATTCCTGTCCAAGTCTGCAAAATACACAAAGGGGGTTAAAGCAAACAGTGCAACTTTTCAAACAAGAACTTAAGGTTTTGATAAAAAAAAATAAATTAATAAAAAACACATCCTAAGAAAAACATATTCCGAGCAAACATAAGACAGCAAATATCAATTTTCAGAGCAGAATACATCAGCAGTCAAAACATTTTCCTTGTTGTTCACATTGTTAATCCGCCGCCTCGCTTCAAAAGGGTCTGTAAAGTTTAAGTCACCTCTCGGGAGAGTATTATTATCCGACAAATGTAACACGACGCGGCCTTACCACAGATGCCGTCATTGACTCGTGAAGATGGGATGTAGTGTGGGCGGAATCCCAGATTGGTGCAGTAGAATCGGCCACGGGGACAAGCAGAGGTGCCTACGTGGGGCCGGGAGAAGAGGTCAGCGCTGCATAATAAATAAACTTTCACAAACCAACTAATCTATTTATGGAGCACGACGCTTTTCATACTTCAGACGTTTTCTTAGTCAGTTGTGGACAAAATTGGCAAGTTTGGCAATACAATTAGAAAATATATATAATACATGGAAATATGTGTCTGTGGAGATTCTCAGCCATCTCTGGGCCATAGTACGTTAAAAAAAACAAAGATAATTGGACTTGTTTGACTTTTATAGAAGACATTTTATGAGTGGTGAAACATTTACATAACAATATGGTTTCCAGGAGTCAAAACATGAGTGTGTCATAAACTAATTTGTAATAACTAATGTTTGAAAAGACATCAAAACTTGGATACACTGCCATCTTTTGTTAGTGCTTCACTAGACAGATTGCATGGAGTCACTCACTCATGTGAGGATGGAGTCACTGAGTCATTTCCATGACCGACCTCTTGATTGGACCACATAATGATGTTTTTTTTTTCTCTCTCTACATTTCTTACATTCCACAGTAGGAATAACTACTACTATTATTCAACTTCAGCAGCTAGGAAGGCATCTGATTCCCTGACAGACAGCTGACCACCAATGTCAATTCATTTACCAAGAACACATATAAACAACAACCAAACTGCTGTACAGAGCAGTCAAGGCATGTAGCAATAAATCAAACATATAAACACAGTCAACATGTTGAAGCCAGATCTTTCAGTGACTTACACGCAAACACTAAAAGTGTTTAAAACCAATCCTACAATCAAACATAAAGAGAGACAGTGAACAGAGGCCAGTGCGGAGGAAAATGTCTTTTTGTTTGTGTTGCTAAAAGACTGCAGCGTTCTGCACAAGCTGTAGGTGGGCGAGAGAGGCCTTGCTAGCACCAGCATAGAGGCTGTTACAACAAGATGAGATAAGGTAAAAACACGTATGAACGTTCAAAGTTTTTATAAGCCAAAAAAGACTCAATTGTAGATAAAAGCCTTGGCTGTTTAATTTAAATGTCCAGGGTCCATTATCACACACATGTGAGGGCAAGGAACTCGGTTACATATGAGGAGCATCGCAGGAGCCACTAGGTCCACACATTACACTGAACACAGAAATTTCAAGAAATTTAAGGTCAAATGGAAACAGATGTCAGTGCAACACAACACACCGATCAGGCATAACATTATGACCACCTTCCTAATACTGTTGAGGTCTCCCTTGTGCCTCCAAAACAATTGTGACTCATCAGTGTTATTGGTGGGGGGCATGATGTGTGCTATGGATCATCCCAGAGATATTTACACTGCAAAAAGTATCGGTTTTATATATATATATATCAGTTTTGGGTCTAGTGAATTTAGGCTTTCTGCTGTTTTTCATGTTTTTTTTTTTTGTTTGTTTGTTTTTTTAGTTGTTCCTAAAGTGTTTTTGTGTGTGTCTGTGTCAGGCTGCATCCTGCTGGGGATGTCTGCCACCATCAACGAGTGTCATTGCTACAGGGCGGTGGTGCCTGGTCTGGTCTATGAGGGTGGTACATGTCTACACTGACATTGCATTATCACAGGATGGTCAGGGTTATTTACTTCTCCTGTCGGTAGTTTTAATGTTATGGCTGATCAGTGTAAACTCAATACTACTAGAAAACTCACATCCTCCAACATAAAAACAGTCGAGTCAACAACTGTCAGCTATTTTAAAATAAAAACAGCAAACCTCCAAGAAGATAAAAGTGAATGCAGGGCTATTGTATGAGAAAGTATTTGTTTTTACTAGTGTTCCTAATGAATTGGCAAGTGAGGGTGATGATGGTCTCACTTCCAACTGTTCAAAAGTAATGATAATTAAACAGACACAGTAAGTGTTTACGTATTTCTTCCCACACACACAGAAACTATGTGTGCATTAATTATTAACAGTGTCCAAGTCACTGTGTCCACACACAGTTCGCCAACATCGGTAAACAGAAGACTGACATTTTACCTGGTTCATCGGAGCCATCTTCACAGTCGCAGTAATCGTCATTCACCTGCTCGAAGGGGATCATCTTCGACCCATCGATGCAGAGGAAGGACTTCCTCTCCCTGTAGAACCTTTTATCTATTAAAGAATAATAATAATAAAAAAAATCATGTTGTTGACCCTGAACTGAGGCAGCATACAGCTAAACAAACTAGTCAGGCTGGGGTTATTGTTACCACTCAGGACAAACTATAAACGACGTGACAGCTTTACGAGAACACGTAACATGTTGTGTATGATGGAGCTAATGAGGTGTTAAAGCCGCAGACCGTTAACCGGTGCAGGGTTATCAACAATTACAGTGACGGCGCCTTAGCTTTAATGCTAAAGGGCCAACAGTGAACTTACAGGACGAAGATATTCCTCTTATTTTCCGCGAGTCCACAAGACCACACCAAAAGACGGCTACGGTAATGATGTGGAGACGCATGTCAGTGGCCGGAATTGTAAACTCCTCGCCTCCTGCCTCGGGAAATCCCGCTCAAGGGTGTTTTCAAATTCACTATACGCTTTCAGCATTTAAACCGGCCACGGTCCGACTTCCTGAAACACGTGGCCCCGTGACGCTTCCGCGGCACTCTATTGGTTGTCGTTCTGTGTTCACGTGACTCACACAACCAATCGCGAGGGAGAAAGGCCGCTCATCATAAACCGCGAACACGTTTGTGGATGTTTTTATTTTGACCCTAGTGGCATCTTTAAGAAGGGGAATACGAGCATTTTGAGAGAATGTGATTGTTTTCAGGATAGTTTTAATGTGTTTACATTTAAGTTCGTACAAGAAGTTCATATTAACAAGTGCTGTACCGAGATAGTGAGGCAACCTGTCGGTGTTTTCAAGGGAAAATAACGAAATAGAGTCATTTAATGCAACATTCACGGTTAACTATTACATGCTGATGTTCCAGCTTTCTGGTAATTCGCGTCAGTTTAATACCGTAACATCTTACAGTATTCTATTACACTGAAATATTGTTAAGATAATGTACCATCTGCGTTTTAAAATGAAAATGTGTATATGAGATAGATAGATAGATAGATAGATAGATAGATAGATAGATAGATAGATAGATAGATTGTGAATTTAAAATTACGAACACATGTAAAACAGTAAAAAGATACCTTTATTAATAATAATAATGAAAAAATATTTACAAAATTTACACCATAAAAAAACATTGGATACATTGTCAAGTTTTGCACATTAGCTGCTTGGAGGCGCTTAAACGTCACTTAAAAGTCAACCTGAAAGTCAGTTTGCAACAGCATAAAGAAAATATATATCGTTTCCTTATGAATTTGTCATTTCTCGCTAAGTCGCGTGTAAAGGCCTGCACCGCACAGGGACTCTTTGCTCTGAAGATACGAGAGGTCTCGGATCATTCCCGGGAAGGAGTATGAGTCCAAGGGTGGACGCAGTGGAAACATCGGCATCAGTCCGGATGTCATGTAGGGTGACATGAAGCCTGCCATACCGCCGCTTGCGGAGGAATACGCCAGCCGCAGGGGGCTGACACCGAGGCGAGGGCCGAGCCCGTACAGGCTCTCCCCGCCGGCAGCCGGCGGTATGTGGAGCGGGGAGAAGGCGGACTTGTTCCCCAGAGCGCCAAGCGCGCCCGGCAGCCCAACAGAAGGCCTGGGCGCGCACGGGAGACTAGACGGAGACGTGCTTTCGGGGTCAACTTTGTTCTCTTTCGAGTACAGCGCCAGCTCGATGGATTTGACAATGTCACCTTTGCACGTTCTCACCATAGACTCCAGGGTGTCCCGTTTCTGGTGAGGGAAAATCTTGGCCATGATGTCGGTGGGGTCGCGCTCCGGGCTCGTGTAGTCTTTGGGTTTCTCCGACTCGCTCCCCGACTCGTGGTCCGAGGAGGAAAGGGACCTCTGCGGGCTCTCCGTGTGATCTGAGCGCTGATCGAAGACCGGCGATGGACTTCCACTGTCGACGCTGCCTGAAGTGGCGTTGTCCTTGCTGGGAGACATCTCCCTCTTGTCACTTGGAGAGGGCAGCCGCGCGGCGTGGGGTTCAAAGAGCGGCCGACCCATGAATCCATTATAGACGCTGTACTTTCTTATTTTGTCATCTGAAACACAGACAAAAGAGAATAAATATTTATTTAAAGGGTTCGTATTCTGTTCAAGCGGTGCGTAAAATGCCAAAACAATTCAACCGCGATGAGGAAAACTGTAGTTACTTCACAATACTTATGTTATGATTTTTTTTAGTCCAAATAATAATTTCCAAAAACATCTGAACTCACCATCTTTATGGCTCTCTGATCCAAACACATCAAAACAAGGACCTGCTGCTGGAGCGCCGCTGGTAGACGCAGGGACTCCGGAGCTTAGAGGGGATCCCTGAGGCATCCCTGCGTCTCCTCCGATACCTGCGCCGGGGTACAAGAGCCGGAGCTCCCGGGCCTCGCTCTCCTCCTGAGCCTGCTGCCTCCTCAGCGCCACCTGCGCGGCCATGACCCGCTGCCTCTCCGCAATCAGCGTGCACTTGGCGCACACGCAGTCCCTCCAGCGACAGAAGCGCTTGTGGCCCTTGAGCGCGGAGACCACGCCGTGGTTCCTGCACCGGGCGCACTTCGGGGTCCGCGGGTACCCCCTCTCCAGCGCGGGGTTGCACGCCCGAAGGAAGAGAGGCGGAGGCCGCAGGAGGGAAGGGGGCACTTGCAAGCTCCCGAGCGGGTTGGTCGTGGGCCCGGCCAGGCCCAGAGGTCTGATCCTGCTCTCCATCGCTCGATCTAAACTCTCAAGCCGTCAGTTGATCGTGTAGTCATTCAGGTTATTCGGCCCTCTCTGAGTGGCTGGCGTCTCTCTACTGCGCTGGCACCCTGAGCCAGCGAGCCTTAAGTGCCTCCTCACCAGGTGGTTTGACATGAAATACAACACCCTCGTCACACCCCTTTCCGCTCAAGCCTCTTAATACCCTATCATGTTTATTTGCATCCCGGATGAACAGTGGTCTAATCTGATGCAACTGAGCCTATATGCAGCTTTAGTTTAATAAAACTACAGGCCTGCCAAGACCGGAGGATGTATGATCTTTAAATAAACGTTTTAAAAAGGGATCATAGTGGAATTGCATTCATATTTCCATTAAAGTAAAGTTGCGCGTGTTTTAACCTCCTGAGACCTGAGCTTTTGTTTGGCATGCAGTTTTAATTTCTCCAAGGTATCAGGGATCATCTTTCAACAGGAAGTGGTAGTTTTTGATAAAAAAAAAAACAAAAAAACAATGTCTTCATATATGGCCACTGGGATCATTTCATTATTTACAGTATAATAAAGTCACCAATGTGTGACAAAATATAAAACTGTTCATTTTAATACCTGGAGATGGCTGAGCAAAACCAGAATTGCAAACAATCAATTCCTCAAGGTTTTTTCAGGTCATATCAAACCATTAATAAGCACAGACAAATAAATTTTAACCATAGAATTTGATGGGGTTTGGTTCCTCGTACAATTTAGTCCTGTGATCGTCTGCAGAATGAATCCAATGAAATGCCCACTATCATGTTTTTGCAGTGCTACTAGTAGATGGCGGACTAAAGTGTTTAACGTCCCCTAACGTCCCCATATGAGGACGCAGGGTCTCAGGAGGTTAAAGATAATATGCACTACGAGCCATGTTGCCTGAGGTCAGTTGCACACAATGACCCTTTAGTTGCCCTACGAGCAATGAATATTCACCATTTAGGATGTTTTTTAACACAACAATGGCCTTAATAGGCACAAAAGCAACAGGTAATTATCTACCTGGTTATTCTGTTGAACAAATTACCTCGACAAAAGACCCATCTGTCAACAAACACCGAGCAAGATTGGCGGAAAACTAATCACACCTTGTCACATGTTTCATTCACTTCTCTCCATTCAAATGGGATCCGGTTACAAGCACCAGATTGCCTTACCGTTACTACACGAACAACAACATGAGCGTAATGTGGCAAACACAAGCGTGGTGTTGGTCACCAAGGGAAACATAACTAAAACACTGTTTGCCGTGCATTTGCACATACTGTCTTTGTCTGTGCTTGTAACTAATCCGCAGACACGGGCACACAATTCAATCCGTGGCAATAGATGCTCATATAAAAACTAACTGTACTATGAGGTGCAGCACGCATTTTGTCCTTTCTTATCACGCGCACAGTACATGGCCGCGCTTTCATGAGCATCACTAAAATGCGAAATAAAATACTAATATAGACAGTATCTTCAGCTGTTAATCATCGGTGAGACACCCCAGGGCCTTGTCTCGGTGTCCCTGCAGTTCTGATTGTACTCGCTCTGAATAATGGATGTGGAAAAAAAAAAAAAAGAAGAAATGGCTGGAAGCAATACATCTCCTTGTGGCGCTTTATGGAGATAATAATTCCCCAAAGGGCATCTTTGAGAAAGATCCGCTATGTCTGCGGCAATGAAAATGATTTGAGACATGATGCAGACATAACTGTTAGTCATTAGCAGTAACCACACTTGCAGGCTCGTAGGTGTTTCAGCTTGCTGATAAAAGTAGATAACATTTTTTTTTTTTACTTCTGTACTGCTGGTACTTTTCTCTATTTTTTTTTCTTCGCACGGATGCCTGTTCAGTCATTGCCTGAATGATGGATCTTATCAGAAGCATAACTCTCTCTTTTGTAATATGGGGAGAAGATATATGCACACATATTTTGTGCAATCCTGGATGTGGAAAGACTAAAGCAAAAACTCTTTTAAAAAAAAAGGAAAAGGAAAAGAAATGAAGCATAATGAGGCTTTGGGAGGTGAGTCTGCAAATTGCGGAAAGATGTTCCAGTAGTTATGGGCCTGGGTGGATAGGGGTTGGTACAGACTCACTCCAGCTGTGGAGGACAGGGAGATAACCCGAGATGCATCCGTCAGCGCAGATTGCTAAAAAACATAAATAAATGCCAGTGATGCAGATGCTGCGTGGACGCACACGCAGTTTGTTTTTATTTTATCGCTGCATCCACTGTGAACTGGAATTCAATGTTTGGATTTTGTGGCCGGCGAGTTTATCCAGACACATTAAGCTGCTCCCACCTGGCTTCTTTACACAGACCACTTAGGAGGTTTATATGGACCAGTTGCAGGCCGGACGGCTGGAAGAATCATTTGCTGATGTCTGCGTCAACATGTAATGAGCTCTAGAACTTACTTGCCGAAACATTAGGTACACCTAAAAGAAAATAAATCACTCTAATATATCCACACTAAATCCTCCATGTGACAGTTATAAAGTTCAGCTCATGTTGAACCTGTGTAAGAAAAGGTTCATTCATAATTTTGGAGGATGCAGTGTGATGCTGTGAAACTGGACTGAATTAAATATATAATATTTATATAATACAGAAATATCTGTTGTTTAGCCTGGCCCACTAACTAAACGGGGTTGCCAGATTAATAGAAACATGTATCAGTACAATACAATACAATTCACAAGTAATATGTTTATATTACCTGCTAAATGAAGACATAACCTAACCAAGTTATGTTGTCTGTTATTTTATAGATATGCTAAACATATCAACATTAATGAAGATATGATTAAGTGCAGGACTGTTACGATAGGATGTAATTATTTTCCTACGGTACCTAATAAACTGGCAAGTGAGTATATTTTTGTAATTTTAAAACTATTTTGCAAAAGGCTGTTTGCCTGCGGATCTCAGGATCGTTACAAAGCTGGTCATATAAAGTGCGTTTAAATCATATCATCACATCAACTAGTTTGTGTCATTCTACTGTTTGATGGCAATCAAATACACAAGAAACTAAAGTACACCACTGTTATCTCTGCCTCACAGAAAACCTTTAGTCCAGTACCACGTCGGCATGGGTGATCTGGTTTTTAGTCAGAATTTTTCAACCTCATCTCCAACGCAGAGCGAGGAGATCAGCAAGGGATAAGTGCAGTTAGAGTAGATACGGCTAGACAGTGTCTTAATTGTGTTCTTAACAGATCTGCTCCTGTCAGATATGGCGTTTCATCACAGCCATGCTCCTCCTGGGACAGGCTTTATCGACGCAGCTTCTTATCTGAAGCAAGGTGGCTGCTAATCTGCTCGCAGATCTCACAAAACCTGATTGTGTCTCCCGCTGTCAGAGAGATGAGGGAGGAGGGGAGAAGGAGGAGAGCTGAGAAGGTACGAGGAAAGAGAAATCAGCATTAAAGAGCAAATCTTATCTTGTAAAGTGTCCTGTAATTTTAGATCGCCAAGTTTAATCCGCGTAACTCTGTGAATACTTAAATCCTGCCCGGACATCATCTTAATCCACATATCGGGTCATTTCAAAACGAGAAACGATGACATGACTCAGTCTCGACATGGAAACATTTCAGTGCCTTAAGTTTCGAGAACAGCAGCATTGTTTCTGAAAATACGCCACTCGAGTTACAACAGATTCCTCTCTCTTTCAGTCCGCGCAAGGTCCCGACCTTTGAGTGTTTGCTCTCTCATCTGTCACTTCACACCCTTGTCATTTAAAGTGCCACACAGTAGCCTCCACTTCACTGCTGTCGGGGTGAATGGCCACCGACGGCCAATCAAATTGCTGTTAGGAGCACATAAAAAAAAGGGTAATTTCCTGTTTGTGTAAATGTAACTTTCTCCCAGCTGTAGGCCTTTATATCGCTGACACTTTGTTGTACTAAAACACCGATTCGTGTTTCATGTGACGCGCGTGGCCTCGGCGGAGTTCAACCTTGCTTTTAGTGGAGCTTTCAAGGCTTCTGTTTTTATTTGGGTGCCAGGGGACGCAGACTGCTGCTGTGCTGTTGGACTTGGTGCCTCTGTTTACAACGCCTGAGGCACAAGTTACGCCTTTGCTAGCACTGCATCCTACAGAGCCGCTCTGACACAACTCCCCGAGGAGATGAGACCAATAGCTTACTTCAAGGTGCAAAAATTCACAAGGACACACACAAATATATATATATATATATATATATATATATATATATATATATATATATATATATATATATAGAAGTAAAGAGATCTGTTCCAAAATAACTATGGGTGGGAATAAAATGTTAAAAAATAAATGTTAGATCAGACTGACTAATCAGGGTAATCAAATTAACATGACTGGTGATATTTGATTGTCAGTGGCGAGACACAAATAATATTTTGATGGTGTTTGAATTGAGTCCAAATTACACATGGGCTTATGACATGCTTATGATATGTCAATTTAAAAGATAATGCTATGAGACAAAAAAGTCTTAGTTTGTCGTAAAACTGTAAAGTAAAAGAATCTGGATGTGTAAAAAACAGAACACACCCTAAAGTCATATATACTACATCAGCATAACTTTGCCAATCCATAAGATAGCTAGCAAGTTAACATCGCACCTTTTTTTTTCAATCCAACAAATCAAATGTGTTGTTACACATTGTTATTGTTAAAACGTACATAGGTGAATTAGCCCATTTTTTTTTATCAATTATGGCAGCGCATTGGCAAGACCGTGATATCTGCAAGCTGCATCTGAGGAGAAGAGGAGATTCGGCGTACTTAAATGTGTAATGATGAGGTAGTCAAGGCGACGACATATGAGAGGGACGAAAAAACAGCCACGCAGTTCTCACAGCTGGGGGAGGTCAGACCCGGGACTGCTGGCAATGTGAAGGCACACCAAAGGAAGGTCGACCCGGCTCTCAAAATCCTGCGTCAACCTCACTATTTTTGATGTGAAAGGGGTAAAAGGTGAGACGTGCTAAGGCCATGTTGGTTTTAGTGACATACATATATTTCTGTAAGAGGTCTCAAAATTAGTGCAATATAGTGTTTTGCTAAGTTTTCAACAGTTTTTGGCTATCACATTCCACATTCATGAAAGATGTTTTCTTATGGAAATAAAGCTATTAATTTATATTTATTCATAATTTTGAAATAATGTCTAAGAAAACAGCCTTGATGTTTCATTATTCCTTTGCAGTTCCATCATGCTAAATTGTTAGCTTTGGTGGTGTGTAGACACCAACAGTTGCCTAGCAGCAGTTTTCTCACAACTTATAATACAGCTGGGTTGGCAAGCATTTGTATGCACAACATTTGTATGCACAACCTTTCACAAGTACACAAGTTCCTTTTACGATGTCCACCATACGGGCTTCGCCTCTAAAAGTTTTGCTATAGTCAAACTATAGAGTAACTATTCAACCTAAACAGCACTTACTTTTTACATATGGACCCATTTTTAAAACAATGTTTTTCATTAACAAAAAAACAACAACAACAATTTAGCCATTTTCTTGAAGTTAAAGATCTTGGTACCACTCTACAGCTGGTAGGAACTAGCATTTCGTTAGCCTAGCTTAATGGAATAACAAGCCTGGTCCTGTCCGAAGTTTAAAAACTACTAAATTCTCTTCTCTCTCTCAGGTTAGCTTAGCTCAGTTTCTTCTCAATAGCATACAGAAATAAAATCAGTATCATCAATCAGCTATCTTGGCAAAACTGCATCTTTTTTATGATTTGTTACATGAGATTATAATAATGAAATTTGCTAGTCTCCGTGTGGGACCTAAAATCCATGCAGCAGAGTTTTGGTTTCCTGTTCCATATCTGGCATCTTATTTGACAGCACAGGCAGAGTAAGGGAAGCTTCCATATTAAACTAATACACACCTGTGCATCTGAATACATGGGACAATAGACTAGCTTTACTATTCCCCGCCCTCTCCCTTGGACTCCATATTCCGCTATCTTCTGTCATCTTCAAGCCCCCCTATTCAATATTCCTCCATTTACTCCTCCTCTCACACCTTTATTGGTGGTCTGAGTCGGGTAGGTATCCATCAGGGCCCCTCACTTAGCCCAGCAATGCCTCAGCGCCCGGGAACAATGGTGGGCCAAAGACAGTCAAGTTTGCTCATGTGTGTGTGTGTGTGGGTGTGGGTGTGGGTGTGTTTGTGTGTGGGCGTGGGTGGGTGGGATGTGTGTGCACCCGTGTCTACGTTTTTAATCATGCATATTACATCTGCATCAACACGGCACATCCATAAGGAAATGCAGGTTCACTTTTACACATCGCAGTATGTAAGCCCCACGGCTCACCCTCAGTGTGCTTGTGTATCCCTTTACGCACTAATAAGTGTGTGCATGACTTTGTGTGTGTGTGTGTGTGTGTGCGTTGAGGGGTTTTAGGGAACATTAGTACCTTGAAAGGTTCTGGTCGGGTGCCAGTGAATGCAGCCTTCACAAACAGGTTAGGATTAAACCCCAGAGATTTCCTCATTGCTCGGGCTTACTCCGGCCACACTCTCTGTTTGTTTCCCGTCAACGAAGCTTCCTCGTTCAATGATACACTTGCAAGCAGGGCTTCGCAACAATGCATAACTCGGTGGCAGATGAGCACAACCTTGAGTGGTGGATTTGAAGACAGAAAAATGCAACACTTGACAGAACGTTGGCAAAGATTTCGACAAGGATATGGGCACTTAAATGAGCTCAGTTTATCAAATACGCTAATAATAATAGTTATAACTAGACTTGTGTAATCGTTGGTTTAAAAGACTTCTGGCCTGTGTGCAGAGTCAGACCTCCAACGCCTTGTTTACCTCGTCCTGAGTGAAAAGATCTGTCACAGTCCCAATGGGAAAGGATTCTGGTTAATTTCTGTTTGCACAAGAGATATATCCTGCAGCTGTGAGGGTCTTCGGATTTCTTTAAGATCCGAGTAGGAGTTAAAATCCTCTCCGAGCACCAAATCTGACGTTAGCAGAAATGAGAAGATGCAGGTTGGTTTATTTGCAGCTCACAGCTTCCAAAACAATGGACAAAAAGAGGCCGAAACTCTCCACATGCCAAACAGACATATTGTCAGAGGTGTTTTCCCAGGAGCATGTAGTCATCAATGATAATGGCATCTGTGAAAAGAAATACTTCACATGAAACCTTAAAACAAACATGAGATAAGTGCTAAATGTGCACCGTTGTTCTCACAGACCTATGATTGCTAAGTGTTTCAATGTTGCAATACCAGGTCACGCTGAAACAATCTTAGACACGTCCAGATCGCGATGGCCGTTTTAACAGGCGACAAACGAGGAAAGGGGGATGTGAAGCATAAAGACTACGGTGAGTGTGCTATCAGATGAACGCAGGGCACAGGCGGAGACATCAGCGCTGTACATCTCTGCCAGGGTGTTATGGGAAAATCTTCTAAGCTTTCAGTCACAGACAATAACAGCTTGGAAATTGTTAAACATTGTCTCTGATAGCAACTGGCTTCTGCAAACAGATCAGATGCGAGTTGCTGCAGAGATTAAAGGAAACGTGAAACCGTCAGAGAGGAGGAAGCATTCTGAAGTTTGAGTGCATTGTTGTGATTTTCTGAGAATGATATAATTAGGCTTTTCCTTAAAGTATGTTTTCTGAAAACTAAACAGTTGCAGCAGAACCAGTTTTTAAAACTTTGTCGCAGGGCTCCTGAAACAAAGGGCGAGCGCGCACCGCAGCCTCGGCCGCCTGCATGCCTGGGACGCCGTGTTTCACATGAACTCTGTCCGTTTCTCAAAAGGAAACCGCTGAGACGTGATAAATCTGTTACAGATGAACTCAAAGATGACAATACTTTCTTTATTTTTAATCTCGCGTTGTTTATTTTTATCTGTCTCCTGCGTCGCATTATCTTTATTCCCACAGTACATGACCTTACTTGGCAGCCTGTCAAACGGAGGTGCAGGGAGGCACGTATGCCCGAAATGTTACACCTTATGTGTGGTTTATTTTTTTTTACTAGCTTCAATTAGTAGCTGTTGTACAATTGTCTTACTAGATATGAACATGACACTTATTTTAAGAGAATATAGTCTAATAGTGTAATATAAAAACTGAATTAATTCAACCAAATTGTTGCCTTAATTGGACTTTAACTGGACAACTTAAGTGCATGTAAACACGTGACTTCTCTTTATGCAATTAAGACACCCAGATAATGCGATTGGAATTCGTTTTTCTCCGGCGTGTATACACTTGATCGGACTACCAGTAAAAGAACAGTCTGAGGGATAGCGTTTATTTTTATCTACACCATAAGTAGCGCACATTACGTACAAGATTAAAAAAGCTGAACTATTATCCATCTTGTTGTTTGAAATGTCGGTCTGCCGCATGAACGACTCTTATTTATTATACGACGTAATAGGTCAATCGGAAAGGGAGCCGTATTAACATGGTATTAAACATATATCGCCACCTAGTGTGGAAGACGTGTTCGCGTTAGTTATACGATTTTCTTCGCTGCATCTGAACTGGGACAAGGACCGCATTCAGAAAGTCGAGTTTCGAGCATAGCCCGATTAAGCTGCAAATTTAAACGCACTGAATGAGATCAAATGAATCATAGTCAACCAAGTCTTTATGTCAATGGAGAAAGTCAAAGTTATTTTGTTTGTTTTTTTTACAGATTTGTCCACTGAAACATGGAACATTGTTCTGAGATAAATTAATGAATCAAGTACTAACCTGAATAAGAAATGTTTAATTAGATGTTGTTAACAGGTAATATTAATAAGCAGAAACAGTATTCCAACAACTCCTTGGACCAGTTCTTAAAATAATGGCGATATGCACTCAGTTGATCTGTATGCATGTATGCAAGACAGCTATTTTTTTTGGTCATTGTCACAATTTTCCATCTGTGTCTTTCACGTCAATTGCATTTCGTCACACACAAAAACTCCCACGAGACTACGCAAAGGTTTTTCTAGGAAGCCGTCCACTTTAAGAGCACGGATAATGCTCGTGTCTCATTTCCTCGGCAATTTGTCAAAACAAAACGGCAGTTTAAGACGCTTTTGCACATTGGGCTAATTCACTGGCAATTAAACAGCTGTCCAAACACTCCTTAAACTCTATAAAGAAAGCGGGAGGTGCTTTTGTGGTGTTGTACATGTGTGGCAAGACGTCGAGTTCAGCCGATTCACATTTCTAATACGATTGTTTCCTGCACATTTGGCACCAAAACCCCAGCAACATGCATGTACACGGACCGGCACCTGGTTATGGTTCAAAGCCACAAGGGAACCACAGTCAGTCAGGTACAGAGACAGAGGAACTGATAACAATGCACACTGCACTCTATTCACAACTATAGACTGCAAAATGCTGGCTGCATGCAGATTGCACTCTGATAAAGGAAAAAAATACAAAATAAAGAGCTGACCACAGGTGTGAACAAAGCGCCTTTTTCTGAAAACATTTCCAAATGGGGGACTCCGCTGATCTTTTGGGGAACTTTTTGAAGATCTTACTCCTTCACCATCTACAAAACCGAAGATAAGTGGGATCTTTTTATCAGTTTAGATGTTGTATAATTGTACAACTGGAGTTCCAGCATCAATGCGGGCTTCTGATTCTAAGAACTGCAACCATAAGTTCACAGGCTTAAGGGAATTTATCTGATCGTAGGGCCCTGAATTGCACACACCGCTTATCATTGTCATCGTCCGCATTTTGTCAAGATCTTCCTCATGAGGCTTTAGAAGGTGTGAGAAAGTACTCCACCTTACTTGAAGCTGTGAAGTTGTTTAGAAAATACAGAAAGCTTTGATAAAAGTCACTTTTGATAATGTCTATGAAGTTTATGTATAAAGTTAAGTTGTCTGTCTATGAATTCAAGAGTTTATTCACATTAGCAAATAATAAAGCATCACATGCAAAACAACTGACCCATGTTTTTTCTGTAAATTAGTCCTGTTTTACAGTGGACCTGGGTATATATATATATAAAAAACAAAAAAAACAAAACAAGATGAGACAAAGGCAACTGGACTTGTAGAGCTTCTTTAAGACACCTCACCACTCATCCAAGGACCTTCTTCAGTTCTGAAACATTGGTGGAAAAAAGGGGAGTTTTAATAGAAACATCTGAGGGTCACATGGCAAGGCCTGTTTTGATTCAAAGCCAATAATGGGTTGTTTGTTAGAGTAACATTCAATGGGGAAGGAAAAAAGGATCTAACCAGTAGTGGTTTATAACTAGATGTGAGGAGAAACGTCTTCAAGAAACCATAAAAGTCGAGAAGCCCTTCTTCCAGCCTGTTGTCTGGATATGTCATGACTTGGATGACTGAGAACCTTTACTTTAAATCTCATCTGAAGTTGACAGGTAGACACAGCAGGGATGACGTATTAGTCAGAGTTGCTAGGGCAACAGAAACGACTCACTTGCGATGGCGGTGATTCTGTGGTGTGCTTCTTTCACATCTTTTGGTTCAACAAAATCAGTTATACTGCAAAACCACATAACATCTACTGTAGGAGGCAACTCTGGAAGAGCTTTGTTGAATCTCTCACGTTTCTTGTCCACATAAAGACAAAGTGGCTGTAGACACACAGCAGCAGTGTGATTGTGTCCTAACATCAAGTTTCACATTCAATGTTCAACCAGTGAAAGCCAAGCGTCGGTGAACTACTTGTGTTGCGTAAACCTGTGGATTTTGCTGGTACGAAAAAATAACTTTCACTTGCATTTGTGGTGCAATGACTACCTTATATATTGTAATGTAAAAGAAAAACAACAGGCAGCAGATGCAACACAGCAGAGTTATTTACAAGGCGGATTGGATTTTCATAAGTTTTAGTTTACCTGGTTCTAAATCATTTAAATATACCTCGATCAGGGCTCTTCAATGTTTGTCAGGTCAAGAACCGAAACTGATGGATAGATTAAGTAGGGACCCCCTACCTACGATATGTGTTAGAAATTAAATTAGTACTATTATAAATGCGTATTATTATTATTACCATATTGCATTCAATAGTAAGCTATTCAAATTATACACAGGTTCAAATGTTATTTTTTTATTTCAATCTGACTCTGTCAGGTTCCCCTAATGACAAAACGTTTAGCTCTGTTTAAAGTTAAAACAAACAAAAATTATAAAAAAATGTCTAATCAACCAAGGATTTTGCGACCTCCCTCCAGTACGTCTGCGGACCCCCTAGGGGTTGCAGACCCCCTGTTGAAGGTCTATGGCCTAGATCATTTGTCTAGCTTGGCGTAGACACACTCAATTTTTATCTGAACATCAGAGTGTGGTAACAAATCACTTGGTGTCCTCATGGGGCCTGTTTAAACAGATACAGTGAAAAAATTTTGCTGTGAACAAAATCAAATCAATAGTTCTCAGATGACATGTATGACAGTGTTGTGCTTTTTCTTCTGTCCTCACTGAATAAAGCCCATCTAAATGATCTGATTGGCCTGTCACACCTTTGCTAGTAACCACTCTAACATCATCACACTGACTGAACAAAACAAAAGCTCTCAAAAACAATTCAGTTCACACAACCATGGAAAATGGTAAAAAGCAGCCAAACACCAATGACTAGTATAATCAGACATAAAGGAAAAAAATTGCATCTATTAGCAATATTTTTTTCTTGCATGTTAGTAGAACTAGTTTAAAATCTGTACTCTCCAATTAGCCACTTAAAACACGCCGCACAAACACAAAACTCAACCACATGCAAACAAACACTGCACGTCCTTAAATAAACACACCTGAAGGTAAAAACTGACGGCAAACACAAGAAAGTTCCCTCACATTCTTAGTAGGCGGGGTCACGCACCAGTCACCAGAACGTCGGCATGTCTTCTTCTCCTTGACACAACGGGGACAGATGAGGCGTTTGGAGGAGCTCCTAATTTTGGGATCAGGGATTAATGAGAGGACGAGAAAACAACCTGCTGGTGAGAACGAGGGGGAAGGTCCCGGGGCCGAGGCATTCGAGGAAAGGATACAAAGGACAGCTTAGAAGGCCTCTGATGTCACCCGAGCGCCTTCTGAGCAGCTCATTGAATCCCAGGTTCCTCCGCTGTGTCGCTTTTGTCTGCATCTCGTCAGGCCTGTCCCCTCTCCTATAATAATGAGCTCTTTGACAGGTGATTAACTTTACACTGGCCTGTATTTATTTATTCTTTTAAGAAGTGTTTGTTTTAATGGAAGAGCTCAGTTCGTCACCTTTTAACTAGTTTCGTCCTCGACTTAACTGGGAATGAAAGTTATTATTAGGTTGTGAAAACCACTTGATAAAGTATTAAAGATCATCCTTTCAAGAAGAAACCGAACATGTAAAAAATAAAATTCTCCTTGAGAAAGGAGAAGATGGTCAAACATGGTTGAAAGTTGAAAGTTGGTTGAAAGTTCTTGAACAACAACAAAAAACTGTCGTTAAATTCATTTTTGTCACAGTTTCAGCACATTGGCCATTTATTTCAAACGATTAAACAACAAGCGATCTAACAGGACGAATTATTGTAATTAGCCTTTAGCCTATTAGGCTAAGATGCTAATTTAAGCTTGTTTCCTCTTTTCCTCATGAATAGAAGGATTTAGCTCCCGAAATCTGACAAATTTGTCTCCCTTTCCCTCAAGACGTGGGCTTTGATCCTCTCAGGCAGGCGGGGGGCGCAGGAGTCCCCAAAGGGATGACCGCCCCCCCCGACGGGAGAATTGTTTTTACCCCAGCTGTGATTTTCTTGCGCTGCAACATCTAACTCTAAGGACTATTTTGTCAAAGCAAAGCAGGGACTTTGTCTTGTTAGGGCCGGCCAGGTTTCCTAAAGCAAGCAGGGGTGCTACCAGCCCCCCCCGGCGAGGGGAGACAAGCGGAGGCCGCCCCCCCCTTCCCACAAAACAACGCCCCACTCAACAGCAGCATGACACTTCCTCGAGCAGCAAATGAGATGAAAGCTTCAAAGCGTGAAAACAGCGGTTCGGAAAAAGGCTTCTGAAGCCACCGCTACCCTGCTAGCGCGGAATAAAGACGGGCCGTCCGCCCCCAACACAAGCAAAAACACAACAGGGAAAGACATCAAAGCGGGATTCTGTCAGGGGAAGGAGCAGCTATTTGTTAAAGGGGGGCCCACTGAGAAAAACGCAGGTGAATGTTCAGGTAATGGCACATTGCTGTTAAGAGCTACAGTTTATTTTGTCTTTCTAATTTCCACCATCCGGACCGCGACACCGGTCATTAGGAAGCGTCAAACGCACTTTCACCGCTGTTTGAGGCGGCCCACGCGTCTTCTCGCTTTCACCAAACGCTTATTTTTGTTTGGTGATCTCAAAACTCCCCGTCTGAATTCTTTCATTTAGTTTAGAATTTAAAACCCGAACGTCATTTATACACGCTCGAGAATGCTCTCTTGGTTTTACCACATCGGTGATTAAATATAGACTGTAATTATCACGCTTCATTAACACCTTAGGCGAAACTGAAGGACTAACAGGTCCCTGCGTACAGTGGACTTTTTATTCAGCGCGCAGGGGTGAATATCCGCTTTCTTCAGTCTTCGGTTGAAATTAAAACTGGAAGGAAAAGGCCAATGGAAAAAAAAAAAAAAAAACTTTTTACTGTAAGAACAAAGCAAATTATAATTGTAGTATGTTTAAAAAATATTATGAACACAATGAAACTAAACTATGACACATAAGTCTATGCTGAAGGAGAACAACTCATAAACAAAGCATGTGTGACTAGCAGATGCTAAGTTTACATTATTTTTAGGCTGGTAATCAGACTGACAGCCCAATCACAATAAGAAGTCGTCATGTAAACACCTCAATCCGAGCGGACTGGTCCAACGGGAAGGAAACGTCAATCAAACTGAGAGGGCTGCTGTTAACTTTTGATAGCCTCAAAAACATTGGCTATGGATACGGTCTTTTCTCTCTGGGTGGAATGAACCCAATCTTTCCGCGACACCATGATGTTTCCTGATGGGACAGAAACACGGGAGCAGCAGAGCAACGTGTCAGTGTAAGAGGTGATTGAAAGAATAGGTGCGGACATGGCTTCTGCCGCATGTATTCCACGTTGTCAAAAAAAGTCGGTGGCGACTCTTCTTCTTTTATTCGTGCATTCCTGGCGGTCGTAAATCTCCACAGAAGGCAGTACAACTTTGTGAACGTCAATTTTTTTTTTTTAAAAAATGGGCACGTCAACGCACATCTCTTATCAGATCATTTGACTTAGTGGCCAAGTAAACAGTTGAGTCTGGAATATCTGATCAGGAAGAACCGGGCTGGAGACACATTGGCCAAGTGAAGCCTCCGAGAATAGATTGTAATCCTTTAATATTAACGCCGAAAACGTCATCGGTCACTGTTTGATAAGTTTCACCGTCAGTAGACGCGACCACGTGAACTGCGTTAAAGTGCAGAGGTGTTTGTGGGCGTTTAACTCAGGCTTTTTAAGCACAAGAAGGAAAAAAATGGATATTAAACACCAACATGCCACAGGCAGGTAAGATTTCGGAGTAGAGCTGCCTCAGGTAATCAGATTTTGACATGCACATGTTTATTAAATGGTGTGCAGTGAAGCGTGGGAGTCAGAGTGCAGCACATTCCCCAAATTAGGGAGTGTACCGGAGTGTCAATAGAGGCAATGTGATAACACCGCTAAAATTATCTCAATTAGAAATCCAGAACTGAAATCCAGTTTAAACATAAACATGACACGAACACTCACGGTTCCACTTTACGCTACTACTTCATTACACTGCAGCTCTTCTTGTAAATAGAAAACTCTGCACAGGTCAATATATATATGTTAAGCGTTCTTGCACTCGAGGTCCTCAGTCACTTCATGAATAAATCCTGCCGAACGCTGATGAGGAATAAGTGCCATCCATCTCAATGCGCGCGATGTCACGACTTGGCAGCGAGTGTACAAATGCGATTTTGAGAATTTGCAGGCGACACATGCTCAAGCGATTTCCTCAGCCTCATGAATAATTCACAGGCGCGGGGAACAGCAGATAAAACTTTGGGTGAGCAATAGCGAAAGCACGCTCATCAGCATTAACAGTGTGTGTGCGGAGTAAACCGTATCATTTTTATTTTTTTTTTTACAACACAATGTGGTGAAATGAAATATTCTGCAGCGCGACGAGAAAAATCACAGGCAAATCACCAACTACTGCTTCTTTTTTTTTTTTCTCCCCCGCAATTGACTCATGCCAGTTTGACAGCTATTGTGAGAAGAAACGTGAGAAAGGTTGTTCCACTTCTTTTTTTTTTTTTTTTTAATTCACGCTCTCAGCTCCCAGCATGCCTGTATTCCTTCCACCTGGCTGTGTTCTTTGGCCGGCCCCTCCGTGCCTAAGTGACCGTATATTGGTTCGGGCGCCCATTCGGGGGCTCTATTTTCTAGGTGATTGACTCTGAAAAACTAACGTCGTAATCCCCGAATGTTTCCCCCCGTGTTCGAGGAATGGCGGCCATTGTCGAGAGCCGGGGAGTCCCGCTCGCTTGTATGCGTTTCACGCTGTGAATTTAGAGTGGGAGGAGGAGCAGGATTTTAACAGGTGGAGAGATACCTCAGGAGCAGCCCGGGCTGCCAGAACGGAGCTGGACTCCTGTCACTCAGTCAAACCGAGGACACGCAGTTCTCTCTGTGGGGGACACGGCCTTTCATTATTTGATTATTAGAGCAGTGTTTAGGGTTGTTCGCAAGGACAAATAACAGTCGAGTAAATGTGAGCTCTGCTAAATGCTTAGCTCTGGCTAGGAAATGCGACACGCCTTCAGCTGCAGTTCATTTTATGAGCAAAAACCAAGACGAAAATGAGCGTTTATAATGAAAAGTAATATAAAAAGTTAAGGTCAGCCAAACGAACGTATTGGTGTGTTAATGCAAAGTCAGTGGCGAGACCAATGGTGCGTTCCATTCAACTCGGAGGGATGAATTCAGCACTGGGAATTACGTCACAGCTGAGTTATCGGCGTTCCACTTACAGAAGTTGGAAAACTAGACGGCCGTGTCCATGAAAGCGCCTCGCTTTGTCCGAATATAACTTGATGTGTTCAATATTTACATTTCTTGAGTGCAGGGTGACATTAAAGTTTTTTTTGTTTTTTTTTTTAAATCTTGATATTTTTGCTACAATGTTAAACTAAAGTTAGACTATTAAAGCTGCGCAAATTGTAAATCAAACAAATAACTTCAACCAACTCATGAGTTTGTTTTTTTACCAGAATTATTTATAGTGATGAAATTTACAAGCGGACACGAGGTAGAAATTTATAAAAATATTCAAAAATTTTAATTGATTAATTTAAATGCAGAAAAAATACACTATTAATGACAGTTTGCCAAGATGGTGATTTGCTCTGTTTTGGTTTTTATACCAGATTATTGTTTTTAGCCGTTGTTAACGCGACGTGGGCTTGTAGCTCCCATATAACACATGAAAAACTTAAATTACACTGTAACAGCATTTAAACATATGTTGAAAATACTGTCTGCATGACTGATTTAATGCAACAAAAGCTAATCAGCAGTGTTAATAAACTGAATGTTACAGGAGCTTCTAATTAGTATCTTGGTAACTCACAGGGGGGTTTGTGAGGATTCTACGACTTTGAGTAGAAAATCTGACTTTGGTCCCAGCTGAAAAATCCAACTTGGACCTTGGAAATTTCGACTTCTGAGTACAATGCTAGAATTTCCCACTCACACTCGAATTCATTTCCTCCTCGGAGTTAACGGCTGGGGGGCAGGATTACGTGGGCCTAACTTAACGAAATATCGGTGAAGGGAGGTGCCCACTTGAAAACCCCAACGATGTGCCACATACCGCCTACTGCTGTTAGCTAGGCTAGTTAGCGGGTGTCTTCTCGTTGGTGTCTTGTTGGTTGCTAGTTGCTAGCTAACTGCTAGCCCGCGTGTCGGTTTTTCACTTGGACTGAGCCTCTAAATGTGTTTTGCCTTGGATCATGGCACAAGGGATTGTAACATCTGATCCTGTGTAATAATGAACGGTGCCAAGACATGGCAGCCTACATGGAAGAAGAACTACTCTTTATGAAGGTATAAACGACTCATTTTAAGCTAAAGAAAACACAACCATTTGTAGTCAGAGGATTATACACTAGGAAGAAGTATGTGAGGATTCATCCTCTGAGGACCTTGAATGTGAAAGAAAATGACAAAAACGACACATGAAACTCTGCTGTATCGTAATAAACCACAAAATATCTCCTACAATCAGAACTCGCTGAATGAAATGAATCAGACAGACATAAGTATTAACAGGCTATTACTCACCACTACATTTGGTCTGTCACAGTGACGGATGAATGCAGCACTCCTCCCAACAGGTCAATTTGTTTCTGTCAGTACGTGTTTCACTTAATCGTAAAGATCTAGATGGTCAACCTGTCAAGTCAGGCCCGTGAAGTTTCAACAGGAACATACATTTCAAATATTTTTCCTGATGGTATGAGATGCAACCAAAGATAAAACCGATTCAGACACACGAATTCATCGTTTCTCAGAGAATTAAAGCAACAACGAATAAATAATACGCCACACGGCTTTCAGTTCGTTTAATGAATTCATCTCCTTAATGAGCTTCCGTCCCCTCGTCATCTTGGAAGAAATGAGCAACGCCATGAGCAGCGATTCCATCACGCTTCACCGCAGCTGGCTGCAGATAAGGACCACCACCCACATTAGCACGCAGGTAATTATTTGGATTTCTGCAAGCAGGTGGTGATGGAAGCAGGAGAGTCAGCCATCAGACTCCAGTGTATCTCCAGATAAACATCAGGGACTTGGAGACACACCAACAACCAGCCCCTGCAACGCTCACCGGGAACCCCCATGTCTCTGCTCAACCATGCAGTCAGCACAGACTGCGTGTCATATTAAAGGCAAGGGGCTGGTGAATATACAGTACTCTGCTCTGGGTTATGACTTGTACCAACACAGGGATAGAGTGGCTGCTTTTAATGGAGGTAAAGGGGGAAGTCGGAAGTTGTAACATTGAAAGGGGGTTTTACAGATACAGGCAACCACAGTGGAATGTAATTAGATTTGGTTGTTCAAACATATTTAAATAATATATATTTTTTTTCATCATTGTAAGTTAATGGCAAATATTGTGTTATCTCTGGCAAAACTTTGGTCAACATTTTTTATATGTGCTTAAGGAAATGATTCACATTAACAAGAAACGTGCTAACATCTGTCTGCTAAAATATGAGCTACTGAAAGGAGTCAGTTAGCTTTGCTTAGCTAACAGATATTGTTTGGGTTGAGGTTACAATCAGTTATTTAGTTTAAAGCAGACATGCAGGACAGTGGGGTGTAGCTGACTTTTTAAATGTCAGCTAGGTTTAGCTAAAAACATTGTAAGCTAGGTCTTTATTTAAGATAAGCTAAACTGGCTACTTATTATGTCTTAGGACAGATGTCAGAGCAAATGCCATTATCTTACCCTGACATAGCCAAGACCTAATTCTTATCAGAATACTGTTAGGGATAAAACACACCCCCAGGATTTCTTTGTGTGCTTTAACTGATACAGACAAAAAAAAATTCTGCATGCATTGCCCAACAACAATTTAGTTGTAAACAAGTTCAGCTCCACTGTACTGGGATTATAACTATGTCGTTGCTTCTCTTCTGTCCATCACAACATAAAGGAAACGGCTCGATTGGCCCAGCGGACCTTTGCCAGAGCATAATCAGTTTCGAGCGGAGTGGTTCTGGCCCACCTTCTGCAGCAAGAAATGTGTGGGTGAGGACGTTTGTCTGGCTTCCAGGCTACCGTTATCTTATGAAGATAAAAGAACACACGCAACTTGCTCGCTAGGTCTTTTAGTTAGTTTATCGGAGATTTTAGCTTAGCTTAGATTAAGATAGGATAAGTAAATTTGGTCAGTCGATCAATTATTTTGCTTAAAGCGGAAATATGGGTCAAACTGTGGTCCAATACTCAGTCTTCTTTCTGCAGTTTTAGGTTTCTATTTCCTGGAGGAAATATTTGTCTGTTTAAACGCAAAATGCAAAACAATGTTCACTGTCTTGTTTCTAATCCTATTTATCGCTCTGTGCTGTATTTTGTTAAACTTCGAACTGTTGCCTGAGACAAAGTGCCCTAAAACAATTCACCGAGATGCTGCAAAACAAAAACAATAAGCCATGAGAAACTAAGACGATTTGTGCAGGGTTTCTGTTGGTTTGTCACCACTAAGAACTGATTGCCTAAATTGTATGTGTGTGTATTGTGTAAAAACTAAAATTGCAGATTTGTTAGCAGGAGTGAGTTTCCATGAAATTAATTTAAGTCAGCGTCCTGTGACTTGACAGAGGGAATATTAAAGGTCAGCCCACTTTTGTTTTTTTATGTATATTATTTTTGGACATATTATGCATTGTTAAATTTCTTGTTTTCCACGTCATGCAAGTTTTTGAGAATCTGAATCTCATAGAAGTGACGGAGTGAAGATGCGGCTTGTCAGCACATCTCGTACATTACGTGAAGAAATCCATCTCCAGCATAATAATCTAATCTCCGTTCTCTCTCTCTCTCTTTCTCCTGCATTTGTACGGAGGTTTCAAGTAATCACAGATAAGGAACATTTTCACACTGTTAATCAGATCATGCAGCCGATCTGCTCCCCTGCAACATGCATAGTTGGGCATGGTTGTTTTCCTATGAGACATTCGCCTCAGATCTAATCCCCTTAAGCTCTCCACTCCGTGCTCACTGGACTGATGGGAGGTGGCAGGCAGCCGCGGATGAGTTACATCGGAGAGATTGTGTGATGCAAGAAATCTTTACCGGCACAAGCTAAAAGTTCAGTTTTCTCGCAAAGTCATTTCACAACGCTGCAACCCCACGGCCATCCATTTCCTATTCCCATTTACATCTGATTAATCGTAAGGAAGTTTGCTTGTGTTTGCTGTTTTCTTTTTTTTTCTCCCTGCTTCATGCGTTTGAGTGAAGCCGGGGGAATCAGCCCTTTGTTTAAACTCGACTACAGTGGCACAACATTGCATAAAATCAATAGACCATCGCTGACATCATAAAAAAAAGCTCAAATTGAAGCTCTGCCGCGAATGCATTGGGAGAATATAGATTAAAAGTTTGACTTTTGTCTTTGCGTCCAAGAAAAAGGAGGAAGGAAAAAGAAGAATAGCGTCAATTACCCATCGACGTATGAAAATGGCTCCTTAAGGGCACGAGTCCTCCATCTTGCCTGCAGTCATTAATTAGATCTAATCAACACCGCGGGGAAAAGTTACTGTCAAGACTAATTAGCCAAAATGGAGCTTCTGTAATGGGAAACAAATGAACAACAACAGTTAACTGTAGCAGCCCGCGACCATGCGGCATGAGTCATTCGGTCTCAGTGGGAGAGATTTTCAGAGCAGCACCGTTCAGAATTATATTACCACTTGATTGGGGTTTTGAGGAAATGTCTGAACATTAAGTGCACCATTAGGTTCGCAAAAGATGAATGATAATAGAGGGGGGCACCAGCGAAACTGTTTCGATTTCTGTTTAATCTTTCGGCCGCTTTTTCGCGCACGATGAAATCGCGCCGACACGTCCACGCCTCCGCCCGTCGTCAGCGCCGCGGCGGCTTCACCCTCCAACCCTCAGAGGCCTCAGAGGTCATGAGAAATGTTGACTTAATCCTTTCTTCATCCCCGCGCTGCTTCTGAGAGTCAAGGCAGGGAGTTTAAAAAAAAAAAGAAGAAGAAGAAAAAAAAAAGGAACCCTTTGTTACTCCCACTGCTCTGCGAACAAAAGGAACCGGGATTGGGAAAAAAGAGTACACACACACACACCACCTGCAATTAAGAGCTTAGGGTTCGTCCTCTTGGCACAAAAACCTTCAGCGGCGGAGGAGAGGAGAGGAAACGTCAAGATTAGGTGGGAGGTACAACGAGAGCATTAGAAAAACTTGTGAGAATGAAGATGTTAGTCACAGAATATTACTTACACAATGCTGGAGGACAGTCACCTTATACCCTGCGGAAGAGTAATTGTGGAGGATTTGCTAACAAGTGGCTATTGATGACAATTAAGCACTTAAACAACATGGGCTGGAGGTTTGAACCAGGGTCACACACATTACGAACAAGCCCCTGTTTGTTTGCCCATATGCCGGTAATTAATACGCGCACATCTGCTGAGGAAGAGGAGGCGCGCGCTCGCACGAGGAACAACAAAAAGCGGGGATGACATTTACGATGTTCCGACAATTAAAAAACGCGGCGACGTGACGAACGGTGCAAAAAATCCGATGCGCCGGCCTCGAGACGCAGAAGCGGAAAGTTGTCGGCGCCGAAACATTTCAGGCATCTGAACTTTGCAGAAAATGCCAACTTCATTAAAACGAAATTGGGTCAAATGCACCGAGTGCTAATTAAAATCAACTAAAGGAGACGAGATGATTGTAATTAACGTCTCTTCAATCAAGCAGGAGTGTGGGAATTATGGCGTCACGTTTTACATTTTATTGCTGAACTCGGGGACCTTTTTTTATTTATTATTTTTTATTTTTTTTTTTTTTTTTTAGGTAGTACAACGTGACTCGTGCCATTTTGAAGGACCCCTGATGTAGAGAAACAGAAGCTTTGCCGGTTTGCGCCAACTTTTTTAATTAGGACACGCTTGTCAGAGCTCACAGCGTGAGACTATCTTTAATTTAAATTACAAATAATTTCAACTGCTAACATACAAACCCCATACATAAAGCAACACGCTTGTGCAGAGCGGCGGCTCCCTCCTTTAGATCTCACGGAGATGTCGTTTATAGACGTGCCTCTGTAGAATTTTACAGCTTCGTTACTGGAGATAATTACAAAACTCACCACTGCATCTCATGCGATAAGGTCAGCCGGTCCTCCCCTACCGAGATACGCAACGTAACCGCAACTATTTACTGTATTTATGAACATATTTATGCTATATCTCATTAATGCTGCTCCGCAATGAACCCGGCCTAAAATTAGTTTAGAGAATCCTTATGAGAGTGAGTGCAGGCAGGTTTTAGCCGACTAAACGTGGCTGTGCCCTGAGGGAATGAGTTTGTGAATGTTTTATTTGGTGTGCATTTTTAATTCCTCCAAGGTATTTGGGATCAATAGGACCCAAGATGTATAAAAACTAAACTAATAATAAACTAATCTTTCAACAGGAAGTAGTAGTTTCTGAAAAGAAATAATGTCCTCATATGTGGACACTGGGATTATTTTGTTATTTATATTATAAAGAAAGTCACCAATGTGTGACAAAATATAAAACAGTTTATTTATACCTGAATATGGCTGAGCAAAGACAGAACAATGAGGCCAAACATCCTCAAAGGAGTACTTGCTAATTAGCAAAAAATGCTAATTTGTTAAATGTGTGCGTCATATCACACTAGAAACATTAATAAACATAAATAAATAAGCTTTAATCTTTACTTGGGCGGCTATGGCTCAGTAGGTAGAGTGGGTTGTCCATGAACCGAAGGGTTAGCGGTTCAATCCCCTGAGTGTGCCATATGCCGAAGTGTCCCTGAGCAAGATACTGAACCCCCAGTTGCTCCCAGTGCAACTGGCATTGGTGTGTGAATGTGTGTGTGCTTGTGTGGTGAATGGGTGGATGTGTCTCTGACTGTCAAAGCGCTTTGAGTACCTTTGAGTAGGTAGAAAAGCGCTATATAAGAGCAAGACCACTTCCACTAGATAGCAGACTGTCCACTAATGAGGACAATGGGTTTAAATGAGGCAGAATAAGCGAGATGCAATAAAACCTAAAACTTTATGTCTCCATATGAGGACACTGGGTCTGAGAAGGTTAAATGTTATTGGGAACCCACTGACATTCTCTTTAGCACCACCTAGAGGTGGAAAATCTCTCTCGTGGACAATTAAACATGCAACCTGATCTTTTTTATTTTTTTTTTTTTTATTGTTAAATGGAGAGAGGATTTATATTCTCAAAAGGATGAACCCGTTGATCTGTCTGCTGCACGGTAGCATGCTGGTTCTGCAGTCTGGTTTTATTGTCTATTTACTTTCCAGTCACTTTAACAGCAGCAGCGTGTTATAGCAAATTAAAGAGCACATTGCAGCTAATTTTATTGTTTTGTTTTATTCGTTCTTCTTATTATTTTTTTTTTGTTCTGTTATCCTGCTCTGCGTGTGCTGGGTGCAGGACCTACCAGAGGTGTTTGGGGTGTCCGCTCAAGCGGAGGCACTGCGTGGCGCCTGGTCCTGGATCATTTGCGAACCCACGGCCAAAGTCATGCTGGTAGCCCCCCGGAGCAGCCCGGGACCTGCTGCGGTGGGTGGCAGCGCCAGTCTCGGCAGAGGCCGTAGGATGTAGGCCAAGCCAGGCGTGTAATCCCCCACTCAGAGTGGGGAACGCACCGTCAACGCAGGAAAATAAATATGGAAGGGTGAAGCCCTGAATAGGGGAGATAGGGGAAAAGCTATTAGCAAGAGGAGAGCCAGCAATTAAGATTACAGTTTATATACAGTAGATGTGTACGTATATATACAGAGCGCTGGGTTTTTCATTAAGCATTGGGAAAGGATTACAGCGAAATGATTCAAACTTTCAAAGTATCGGCTCCTCAATTGAAAGTATTTCACTCTGGCCGCATAAATGCCTTCATTTGGCTGCAAAAATCATTACACCTCCGCACGGAGGACGGCGAGGCCGAGAAGATGTATTAACACTGCTCACATTCTGTCCAACACTGGCACTCGCGAAGTGCTTTGGGTCACTCTTTCCTAATTTGGATCAATTATCCCATTTCCCCTCTGAGAAACAGCGTTTCTCTTTCAGCATAATGTCCTGGCTATTTGTCAGCGCCGCGTCACACGCCCGCTTCGCCGTGTACGCTGCTGTCTGGGTGACTGAATGCCTGCTTTCTCCTCTGTCTGACGCTCATTTGAAATTCAAATATTGCCTCATTGCCGAGCCTCAATAATATTGACTTTCACTTACTCTCCAGAGGCTCTGGGATATATTTAGGCCACGATTGTTTTTTTTTTGTCCTTACAGTGTGTATGTATCGAGGAATTCTGTTTTGCATCTGCAAGGAATGGTGAGTTTTTGGATCGAATGCAGCGTAGAAATTATACATGAAATACCAACCAAGATTTACCTTTAAGAATTTGGAGTCTAGGACATTTAGCATTAAGTAATGCAAATAATTCAGCCAAAAGGGATTAATCCCAAAATGTGCACTTTCTTTAGAGGTTAAATCTAAAATTTGTTGTGCAGTTTTCGCAGTATCAGTGAACCTGGGTATATCATATCTGTGAGTTTCCAAACCAGGAAGTGATGTGAAAACAGCAACTGCATTAGGGGTCCACTAGATGGAGCACTAAATCACTGAGGTTACTGGTCAAAGCAGCAACAGGAGTTAGAGACAAATGCAACATCTAATGACACTGGAAATACTTGTCTTAAACACACAAACACACACACACACACACACACACACACACACACACACACACACACACAAAATAAAAGTATGCTCCAATTTCATGTAAATGAATAAAATAGTTTCACAAAAAAGTTCATTCAGAGCAGTTCATAAACTATTTGTAATGATATGGAAAAGATGACGCAGTCAAGCACCAGTTAGAGTTTCATCATATTTGAATCACCATACATATACAGTGGTGGAGAAAAGTTTTCAGAAACACCCTATGCATTTGTGAAATGCATAGGATTAAGAATCACTCTTAGGTCTTCAAGTGCAGTTTTTTTTAGTACAGTCAGAGACAAAATTCTAAACAAATCGTAAAACAGCCATTTTGGTACCAGTGAGCCACTACTGAAGGCCGTGTTTTTAATTAAAAGGCTTTTAAGTTGCTGTGCTTCGTGTCTATATAAAGCCGGTACATTTGAAAGTTCTTCAGAGACAAAAACAAGGAACCTAATGCAGGAAACACACCTGAAGATACAGATACAGAGAAAATGCAGACACAGTCCTTTAGCAGTTGGATCCAGAAATACTGACGAACCAACAGCTTAGAAGACAAACCATCTGGGCGTCCAAGCGTTTCTTCAGCAAGAAATGACCACATCCTGATCCACATGTGCAGGGAAAACCTTCGAATGACATCACAGGAGCTTCAACAGCAGTGGTCACACCAAACTGGTTTCCAGTGTATGTGGTTGACTTTTAAATCATGGCTTAAGGTCCTACAAGGCTGTCAAGAAGTCCCTGATCAATGAGAGACAGAGTTTAGCCCAGCATCAAGCACACAAGAACTGGACAGTCAGGAACTGGAAGAAGATTCTGTGGTCAGATGAGTCCAGTTTCCAGCTTTCCCTTCCTCCTGCTAATGTGAGGGTATGCAGAAGGACAGATGAAGCATTATCTCCATCATGTACAGTTCCTACTGTCAAACATGGTGGAGGCAGTATCATGGTTCGGGTGGTGAATGCGGCTGGTGTTGGTCATCTCACTGTCTGTGACGGTACATTCTCCAAACCCACAAGCTCCCTTCTGCACGTGCACTGACCATCGAGGTCCAAACTGGATGTTTCAACAAGATAATGCCTCTTGCCACACATCCAGGACCAGTAGAACGTGGCTGCAGCAGAATCACAGTATCCAGGTCTTAGAGTGGCCAGCTCTGTGAGCCCCACTGAAAATCTGTGGTGGATTATCAAAAGGTCAGTTTGTAAGCGTGAACCAAAGAATTTAGAAGAATTAAAAGTAGTAATTCAAGACGAATGGGACAAGATTACCCCTTAATAGTGTGAAGAACATGTGGAGAACATGGCAGCCAGGATCAGAGCTCTACTGCTGCTAAAGGCAGGAGTACTAAATATTAATTAATTAATTTTTTTTTTGTTCATTTTCTGTTATTTGTTGACTTTGATGCTGACAATGTTGAGAACTAACTTACTGAAGCTGTCAAGAATTTAATTTTGTCAGTTTTTCTTGTAAACAATTAACAAAATAAATATCATTTGTATTTATTTGTGTCTGTCTAATACAGCCACTAATATGTCATGATAACATCTGAGAGTGTGTAAAATCTTAAGGGCGTCCGAAAACGTTTTTCCACCGCTTTACTTCCTAACAGCCTCCTGAAGCAGCACATCACAGGGATCTTGAGAGTGCTTCTCTGCTCATAAATATTTTGTTAGAGATAATTACATACGCTCTATTTTCAGAGGTTTTAAATGACGGATTTTACTATCACATTAGTCACTGATTAGTATAGTATTCAAACACAAATGAATAAAATACAGTTGCTTGCGGTTGCTGTGTGTCAGGCCGGTTTAACGATCAATTAAACTGCACAGTATATAGTCATTAATGAGACATCAACCCTTGAGACAGAGTGAGTCACCTCTATTTGACAACACGCACATCATAAAGTAACGGTGAAAGTCTTAGGGGAAGGTGTGCGTTATTATTGCGTGTTTCATAATTTTGTTATTTGCCACTTTGGACCGGCATCATAACACAAATCCACTGGTCAAATTGTATCAGCTCAACCAAAAGTCAAAGTGCGAACTGTCTTTTTATTGACGGCAGTAAAAATGATTAGACGAGAGGAGCCAGAGCTATAATCAGATATAGATTTACAATGCTATAATTACCGTTTAATGGCACCGATACTTACCGAGATGAATCAAAAAGTTCCTTGGTTTATGGATGCGGAGTTGCACAACGAGCAGTTAGCTTCGCCGCAATAAGTAATAACGGCTCGGCTTGTTCTCGCCAAACACAACAAAACTGCTAAACTGAAGAACGTGTGTTGTAATGTGCAATTAAAGTGGCAAAGTGGAAGATTTTCATTTTGATAAATTCCAGATACGGCAGCAAAACAGTGACTGAGGATATGACCTGCTAATAAAATTAAGTCGAAGTCGTGCATTTGCAATATTGGTAACTGGGTATCCGTGGCGACGCGAAGCAACTAATCACAATCACAATATGTGACCCTTTCCCAAAGCATCTTTCTGACACTTCCTGGTTTTTAAATAAAACTCCACAGGCATTCTTTTGTGTAGCCACAAACCTGCACGTCTTTTACCAGATTCTACATTTATAGGACAATGCACACTGCAGGACAGCTTATCGTTACAGATCAGGAAACAATGAATGCACTTCCTCATGTGATCTCACGGTGCAATCATGTAAACAACTTGCTGTAACTGTCATACTTTGCTGTGAGATAAAATGAGTTTTTAACTGCCAGTTTTAGCATCTACAGTATCTCCAGCTCGCCTAAAAGGCCGTACGGTTTCCTCGTTTCTCTCATCGGTTTGTGAAAGATCTAATCATTCGTATGTTACATGTTAAATATAAAAGTTGTTTGGCATTTACAGAGGGGGCCTCGATGTCTGTGCGAGTGACTCGGGAGGTTCAGAGGGGATTTATATTCTCCACATTACAAAATTTGAGATGTTAGAGATCAAATTTAAAGGCGTACACGCTTTTACACGTGTAATATTGTCGACTTGGACTTTTATAAGAGGGAGTTTAAAGATGAATTTGTATCCACGATGACTTTAAGGGTTTATAAAGTCAATATTAACAAATATGTTTTGCATTCAGTCAGTTGCTTTCACAGCTCTATTTAAACACACTCGAGGACCAGCTTCCTCGACTATTTCACCGTTCACTCATCTGTGTTGCAGTCCCACTGACAGCATCACCAGTTCTCTCTTCGGTGGCAGGCGATGTTACCGAACACAGAAGGCCCATTAATCACACCAGTTGAAGCCAGAGATGCGATTTCCCCCCGTAGATTTATCCCCCGACCATCTTTCATTAACAACAACATTCGTCATGCCGCGTTCGACAAACTACTCTCACTCTTCTGCGAATCCTGCAGCTTCGATCCCGAACTCGTCCCGAGCAGCACGCGACGAGGACGGAAACGTCGAGGCCGGCGGAGCCCGGGTGAAAACGCCATCCGTATTGTTATCGTCGTCGCCTACGGGCGCCTCTCTGCTGCGCTCGCATATTAGATTTAGCCGTCTCGTTGTTAAACGGTAGCAGCACGTCAAGGTGAGAGAGAGGGCTTCTTAAGTGGGGAACAATCTGTTCAGTATTCCTGCGGCGTTGATAATCTAACAGCCCGGCTCTGAGTGCACGGCTTCTCCTCTCAGGAATGCAGCTGTAGTGCCCCGATGTCCGAGGGTGCGAGCTGCACGGCGTGCATTCTGATACGAAAACGCTTTTATTTCAATTAATAAAAGTGGGTAGGAAAGTTCCTTCTTTTGCAGTTCCACTTAAAAACCAAGCGTTTCAAGCATGAGGACGTCACTGACAGACTTGGAAAAGTCATAATGAACAGGTTCCTCAAACGAAGGCTATACCAGTATATTGGGACTTAACATTCAAGTTAACCAACATTGTGAAATCTGATCTCTGTGATAATTCCCACTTCGTACACATATAACAGGTCATGGTCACGGCAAACAAGATGCCACTTGAAGGCAGCATTAGATGGAAAGATTGACACCACTTTACCTGCAAATATCAATGTAACGCCATCCAACCAGTTGGCTTAGCTTAGCTTAGCTTAGCTGATAGTCAGAAAGAGCCAGGCCGAATGCTTTCCCAGCCTGTTCTCAGCCTTAACGCCAATCTAGGTTAACCATGGTCTGGCTGCAGCTTCCACATGTGCATATCTCTGCAAGAAAGCATCAGCGTATTTATATCCCAGACGATCAAAGACCTGATGTAAGAAGCCCTAAATAAAAAAAAAGGGTTAGAGCATCTTCAGCTCCAGAATCCCAAACATCTAACCACTTATGAAGACCTCCACAGAAGAAAACATAACAAAAAACAATAACGCTGGCAAGATACCCAAAGAGATATTTGTCAGGTGTCCCATTATAGCCTGGAGCTGCAACTTAAACGCATCAAAAACCAAACTAAACAGATCGTGTGAAAAGGTCGCACGCAAACCCTAGAAAGTTTCTGGTTGGCCGTGCTACTACGCCACGAATGCTTAGGTTGTCACTGTGTGCAACAGACAGTCATTTCCATGCCAGGCACAAACAAGAGCGACAAAGAAAAGACCGAGCAACATAGAGGGGCTCAGTTGAGCGACTGCCATGGGCAACCGCACAAACAGCTCCCTCTTTTTTTTTTTTTTTTCCCCTCGTCCAGAACAATACCACAGTGTTCAACCGTGCCAGATCCGCCGATGGGAGTTGCCCACACTTTATTTATCAGCGTATCCTCGAGGTCGTACGGCAATCGCCCTACATTTGACACGGTCTCTAAACGGCCACATCAGCAGACAGATAATCAGCGAGATAAAGGAGAGCATCTTCCATGCCAACTGGGGGAGGGAGGGATGGATGGGGGTGGGGGTTGACGGCGGCAAGGGGAGGGGACGGGGGTATAAATGGAGGCCGGTGGGCATTCGCAATCCCACGGTCTGCTAGCTCCGCATCACCAGCCGCCTTCAAACCCACGACGAACCCTGCAGCCATGGCGCTAAACGGAACCTGGAAGGTCGACCGCAACGAAAATTACGACAAGTTCATGGAGCAAATGGGTGAGTGAGTGAGTGAGAGCAGGTGTGTCAGTGGGTGACTCAAGCCGTGCGGCAACTCTGCAACATCTGGACTTATGATCTATGTACTTCACTGTTGCGTCATGGGTTTCCAGACTCTGGCACGGTCATTTATCATGATCAACGTGCAATATTTGCAGAGCATTAAAAAAAAACGGAGAAATCTTCGACAACTTTTGTGGTTTTTCTTTTGAGAAAAATGATTTTCGCTTCACCGATTGTTATACATATTCCATCTGTTGTTGCGTTTTAATAGGCATTAACGTCATGAAGCGCAAGCTGGGGGAGCACGACAACCTGAAGCTCGTCATCGAGCAGACCGGGGACAAGTTCCACATCAAGGAGTCCAGCACTTTCCGCACCAAGGACATCGACTTCACCCTGGGCGTGGAGTTCGAGTACACCATGGCCGACGGCACAGAACTCAAAGTGAGTGGCCTAAAGATATTATTAAAAGGACCGGCGCTTGGTCCAGGTGCCGTTTCATAATTGCAATCCAACCGCTGACGATTTGCTTTAGGAAAATTTAAGCTTTAAGATTGATGGGTTCGCCGCTAATGAGAACAGTGGAAACTGAGCCAACTAAAGCTGCAGCTGAAAGCGATGGAGCGGCTCCAGTGAATAATGAACGCGGCGAATGTAGTGTATACGAAATGTCAAATCGCACACAAAGACGATTAAACTCTTTATATTTTGAACCAGGGCACGTGGGTGATGGAGGGCGACGCGCTGAAAGGCAAATTCACCAGGAAAGATAACGGCAAGATCCTGACCACCACCAGGGCCCTGGTGGGCGGCGAGCTGGTGCAGGTCAGTGGACCCAGATATACGTCCCATCAACCCCCACCTCGCTTCCAACATGATGTGCTTTTATTTGATTAATGTCTCCACATGCTAACGACGCCTTTGTCTTTTCTTCCCTGCAGAGTTACAACTACGAAGGAGTGGATGCTAAGAGGATTTTCAAGAAGCAATAATCTGGATTCTGAAGTTCATATTTTATTTTTCTATAGGCAACGCCATGTTTTTTTTAAAAAAAAAAATAGGCTCGGTTGACTGAGATTTTACGGCATATACCTCAAAACGTTGGCATTTTACATAGTTTAGAGCGGATGCATCGCCACTGTGCTGGGCTGCTAATATTTTAAGGAAGGGCAGACAGGTGTTGACGACAAGTCAGAGTGAGTGGACCAGTCAGATGGGACAGCTGAAGATGTTCCTCTTTAAATTCAAAGCAAGGGAACAAGCCGACCAAACCACACTCAAGCGAACTAAAAGCTAATTACATCAAGCTGAGCAGACAGGTGAATAAAATCAGGGCAAAACAGATCAGTTCAACCCGACTATATAATAAATAAATAGAAACTCTCTCATTCTTTTCAACTATTAACTATATATAGTCTATAAATTTGACAGTTGGGTAAATCTCATTCTTACTCTTTAAACTACACACAGTTGGGTGTTATTAGACAGCTGGGAACTCTCTCTAGCTAATTATATACATCATATATAGAGCCTATAAATAGTTGGGAGTCATAATAAGACATCCTCACTCATACGAGGTAGCTCAACAGGTCCATAGTTTCCAGAAAAACGTGCTCCTCTTGAAATTTTTGTAGTTTTCAGCGCCGTCTCATTCGCAGACTTTCCACACCGGCCTCAAAACCACAGCAGCCGCTCACTAAAGCATCTCAGTGACTATTCCCCACAACATGAACCAGCTTCACACCGTTTGGAAATACGTCAATTTGCACTAAAAGGTTCTTGTGTATTGTATTATCTTTTCCATTAAAGCAACTTCCAATGTTTCACTTGTGTCTAATGTTGTTATTAAATGAATGAAAGCTGACAAATAGAATCACTAAAGTCAACATGATTGGATTAAAGTCCATAAAAGCGTGTTATGGCTGTCGTCACAATCAAGCACAAAGATCACATCACGCTATTTTATGGGCATCATAAGTTCATAATGGCGTTTCTCAATGAGAACGCTTACAAACTAAAGACTCTAATGTGATCTCATGGAGACGGTCTCCTGCCGTCATGTGTTGGCCTACCTGCCCTAGGGAAAGGAACGCTTATCACATGATGGGTTGGTGGAAACACAGACAACAATGCAGCTCATTGAGTGGGGAAATGCCATGTTTCCTTTCAGGCATAAATGGGAAAGAATAGGTGCAATGAGCCACTTTAACCACAAGAGGACGACATGCGCTCACTTTTATTTCGCAGCTGCACTATGTGCATCCGACAGTAGATTCAAAGTCTTTTGGTCCAGCAGCAGTAACACAACAACTACACAAAGCTGCTTCCTGGTTTAGAGGCTCTGCTGCCTAGTTAAAATCTCATTTTATTCAAAGACTGACGTGACTGGTGTGTTAAATTAACCCTGAAGTGACGTCCAAGCCACCTTCTACGTTTCACCAGGGACGATCTTTACATCTTTTATGATAAAGTGTCAAAGGGGACGAAATGAGACCTCCTTCATTTTATAAAGTCTTATATCATGTTTCTTAACTCTCCCTAGATCAGCTGTGGGGGCAACTACAAACCACATCTAATAAACAGTAAAGATGTTATCATCTCTGCAGACTCCCAGATTGGGACGGACTGCCGGAGACGAGGCCTGGCGCCGATCGATCTCAGCTCCCCGCCGAGGCCCGAGTGGCACCCTCTTTCACGGAGGTAAAAGCCTGCCGCGCACCAGGCTAATCTGGCAGAGGCAGGGGCCGCTTTGAACACCGGTTTTCCCCTGAACTCACCACGGGGAGGGAAGTCCCCTGGGATCTTTCAGACGCCGGAGGGCTGAGCAGATTTTAGAGGAAGGATAAAGTGGGCTGGTGGGCCCTCCTCTCTTTGCGTTTAGATGCGCAAAATGATTTTCATGCTCTCTTTTCTTAAAATTAGCGACGCTATTGTACTTATGTGTGTCACAGATGGGTCGCAATCTGATTTATAAATATAACAGACTAACTATATTTAGATTTTAAACATAAAGTAGTTGTATATATATTGTTAAATATCACTTTAATGATTTAGAAAGAAATATATTTTACTTTGCAGTATTGCTACTGTAAAAATCTCCCTCCACTTATTAAGGGAATAGTGTCATGTACTGTAGATGAATGCTGCAATGTCTTCACATGACCAGAGGGTAGCGCTGTGGAGCTCTGCTCTTTTGTGCATGATGTCATCCTCAGTCAAGTTATCATATGACACACACCCTAGTTACACAGACACACACACACACACACACCTACACGTTTATTAGATCCCATCTCAAATTATTAAAATAATATGTGCCTGTACTTATCTGGAATCTAGGAGCGTCATTCGTAGCAGCACGACATGAGGGGGAATCGGGAAAGTCGTGGGAGAGTTAGCCCTCGGTGTTTGGATTGCTGCGAGGCCGAGGGCGCGGGGGCCCACCCAAGGGGGGGGGGGGGGGGGGTGGAGGAGGAGGAGGAGGAGAATAACGAGAGCTGGACAGAGAAAAGACAAGGTGGGCACGGGAAGGACAGTGCAGGAAGACGCCGCTTCCCTCCCCCCACCTCCACCCCCTCCTGCTGTGAAATCAAATTCACTGAGTCACCCTGAACATGTCGCCAGCTTCACTGAAAGAGTGAAAGACACCAACAGAACGACGGAGTTTGTCAGAGACTGGCTTTTTTTCTTTATTATTATTATTATCAGTGTTTTGTTGGGCAACGTTTCTAAGAAGATGCCGTCCCATTCTGGCCAGCCGCCGCTCAGACAATGACTGTGCAGGCCTTTGCAGACATAAGCCAGGCACTGAAAGATGACTCAGTAGTTAGTCAGTGCTTGAATGCTGTATTATTTAGGATTCAGGTCACGGTGCGTTCGGATGGTGTGCGTCTGAACGTGTGAATATGTGGAAAGCAATATGGTGTCATCCTGATCTAAGAGGTCATAAGGATAAGAGGAACAACTCAGAATGAAAAACTTTCTCCGTTTAGTGCTTTTTATATGAAAGAGTCAAATACAGGGGGGGTGCCTGAATTTACACTGCTGCTTTATTTAAAATGCTCTGCTCTCGTACAAAATGATTCTTGTATGCCTTCTAGTCATGCTGGGTAACAACAAGTCTTTGAAGCAACACTATTAAATTCTTGATGAGCAACTGCAACAGCGGCCACTGTGGCCACAAGCTGTAACTACAGGCTTCTGCCGCATTAACTGTCGGTACTGGAAACTCATCAATGGTTTACACAGCAAACATAGAAAATATCACCATCGCAAAACAAAACTGCAATTTTAACCAGCGACCTTGCTACCGCAGCAACGGCACAAGAGCAAGCTAGCTCTCTCTCAACCTCTCAAATATCGCCAAAGCATTTTTACGCTCTCGTGAGGCGGATTTTCAGACGTACTGACTCATTTCCCCGTCATCGGCGTCACCGGGGGTGACTCAGGGGGTCATGTGACCAGCTCATTTGAAGTCCACCTTCCTCAAAGTGAAGTCTGGCGTGACAAGAATTTAAAAGAATCGTGGGATATCGCAAGACGAGACTTCACGAGAGTTTCAGCTCAATTCGTTAAACACCTTTCAATGGGAACACGTACAAAGCACACTTAATCGAAATATCGCTACTGACTGATTAGCTTGCGGCAAAGGTAACTAAAGAAAATCAAGAAGGCAGGGACTCATGGGAGAGTTTGTAGCTCCTTGCTTCCTAGCCTACCAGTTAACCTTGCTTTTACGGTTCCACCTTATGAATTGCAGGTACAGACTGACATTTCCTTTTATGGAGTTGTATAACTAGCTAGGGCATAATCTGGGTGGTGTGTTCAAGTGCAACGTTTTGCTCCAAAGACAGGCGGCACCCCGCTTGGCCCAGTTTCGTCTTTTATGTCGGTTTGGCGTGTTAGCGAGCTGACCTCAACCTTCAACAGCTCTACAGAGTTTCTGATGCTTAGCTGCAGCTATTTCGCCTCGTGACTATTCTCTAGCTTAGTTAGTGAGCGAGAACATTTGGGAACTGATGCATTAGATGAACCTTTAATGTGCTGTGGAACTACTGATTCCCCGTGTTGTGCTTTGTCGAGGTTTCACTTCAGCGAGCCAAGTGATATCGCTGATACAGAAAACATAATAAAATGCAGGTGCTGGACGTCCGTGTAACGGACAGATCCAAGCACAAGATGTGGGAGATTATAAATTTAACTCTGGCTTTGACTGCTCGGTGCATGGAAAACACAAACCCTCTTCAGGAAGGACATTTCTCTGACTTTCTGCAGCTGGATGAGCAGGATGAGTGAAAGAGGTCTGAAACACCTCTTTAATGGACTTGTCAGAGGGAATAACACCATTACAGAGTGTTGCCGGTCGGGTGTATGCATGCATGCACTCGGATGAATATGCACCCTTGCACACACGAGCACTTTTATCCCCCTCTTTACTCCACTCTGACACCCTGCACGAACACCCACCGGGCACGGACGAGCGCGTGTCATGTGAGAAGCTGCTGCGTGCCACCTGGTGTGACGGAGCAGACAGAAGAGAGCGGAGGCAGAGGAAGGAAACTAAATTGGCTGTGGCCTCTGTCCCAGGAGTGACCAGCCCCTGGGTCCGGCAGGCTATTCTTATAGAGGGCAGGGAGAGGTCTCCAGCTCCCCTGGTGCACAAACCACTTTATAGGATCCCACATCGTGTTTTGACAGCGCGATTGTGGGGGAGGTGTTACCCAATGACAAGTGTGAGAGAGGAAGAGGAGACGTGGCTGCGTGCAGGTGGATTTCAGTGTGGATTAAAGGGAAAAAAAAGGTAACTCTTAAGTCAAATCTAGTCTTATTATAAACTGCTAACGGAGTCAGGCGGCTGGCTACCACAGGAGTCATGAAATTACGCCACTCAGTGCACAAAAGCATTTACTGCCTAGCTGTAACATCTGTATTAATACAGAAGAGTATTAGGACCACCCATGAGAAAAAAAAAAAAAAAAATGAGAGGATAGGGCTGGTTCACAACATTTTCTATTGGCTGAGAGAGGAATTAATGTAGTAGACTGACTAAGGATGGACTATTTTACTCTGATGATGAGTAAATATTGTAGAATAATCCCACAATAGTAGTAAAACAGGTTAGCATGGGCCTGTGTTAGCACTGCCTGCTGATGTGGAAATCTGGGGGTCATTTACAGCCCTTAGATAAAATAAATAAATAAATGAATGAATGAATAAATAAATGCTATTTATTTTAAATAAATAAAGGTTGTTTCATTATTTATTTAGAAGAAATGGGGCAATTGTGGTTACATTTATTTTAGACATATTTATTCATATTTAAACCGCTGTCTGTAATGTCAATAGCAGCTAACCAGCTACCGTAATACTTGTAGTCTGCGCTCAACATTTTTGTTCTCGTTCATAAAAAACTAAAATTAGGGACAATTTTGGGGACAGGTGTAGTCGAGGACAGGTCATCCAAAACGGAGACTGTCTGGTCACTCTTAAAAAAACAACAACAACAATAAAACTACAGGGTACCTTTTTTTCGCACAAGTCCACTAGTTCTGCCGCTTCATTTTTCAGATATTTCCATCTTCACCAGCCTGAAGTGACACAGTGGCATCATGTATGTTTAAAAGCGCTACTTTCAATCTGGTCTGAAACAGTGTCTCGCAGCGTTGTGAACATTGTGTAATCAAATACACTGTATATTAAAAAAATATTATTATATCATAAAAAACGGTATTTGGTATGAGCCAGTTTACTGTCCAGCCCTATGAGAGGAGGTCATTTTTTTTTCAATCATGCACTTTGACAAAAAGGTTAAAATACAATGTTGAGAAAAATGACAAAATGTCAAGAAAAAATTGAAATACAATATCAGAAAAAAAGTCAAATTGTCAAGAATAAAGTGAAAACACAATATCGAGAACAAAGTCAAAATATAATGTCGAGAAAAAAGTCGACTTAGCCTTAGTAACAAAGAAATAATTTCGCTTTTAGCTCACAAACACAGTGTAGTTTTCACTATTAGTACATTTTTTAAGAGATTGTGCCGAAAACTGTGACTGTTCTGAAGGATAAACCACATTTTTCCTCCTTTTTTTCTAATTGGTAACACAATAATAAAGTAACTTAGCTGACACGATTTAGCTGTCAAGCTAATGCTAATGAAGTTAGCTAAGCACCACTTAAAATTATTCCTCACCATTGTAGTATTATAATCCATTAACGTCAGACAGAACGAACCCCGAACCTCAATGGACATTTCGTGAATTTTATGTTATCTTTTACGTTTATTTACACTTCTTAAGACGTGTACTAGCCTTCTGGTTGTTAGCTTGCAGGCTAAAGGTATTTAGCTACTGCAGGATATTAAGAAGGTAGCCAAGTTGCTACGGTAACACCTCTGTCGCACACATACTTAAGTCACTAAAGGTAAAGCGAAGGTATAAAGCTTCTTAATTAATCTTACCTCCCATTTATTCGATAGGCAAGGCTCTCTTGAGTATTTCTGCCCTGGTTTACCTGGTGTTTTGTTGTAACACACGGGTGTCAAACATACAGGCCGCGGGCAAAAAACCGGCCCGCCAGAGGGTACAAACTAGGCCGCGGGAGAAATTTGCAAAAGCAAAAATTACATAGACATTAACCGCACTCTTATTAATAAAAGTAACTGCTGTTCTTAATATGTTCACTAGGGGTCGCACTGTAAGAGATGCGGAGATAACACAACACTGAGACAACAACTAATGCGTTTTAAATGACACAGCTCACAGAATCCCAGAGGCAGTAAAATAAACTTGGCGTTTTTGTAAAGTTGGCAGTTTTCCGTCATTCTTTTAGAGACTGTGATCTGGTTTAATCCTGCACATGGCTTGAGTCTGAACGCTACGGGGCACAGTGGAAGGAGCTTGTTACCCGACTGTGAAGCTGGAGATGAGTAGCCCTTCGCCTGCAGCTCTTCACGTAACAGCTCATTTTAGGTGCTCCTCCATCTTCCTTTCCTCCCTGCAACATTTCAAACTCACCCCATCCAAAAAGAGAAAAAAAAAAAAAAAAACATGGCCTCTGTCCTGATTTGGAGATTTTCGGCAGTAAATGCTAAATTCAGTAAGACAACTCGATGCATTTCCTGTGATGACTTCATAATAAAAGTTCTGCTTGCACTGCAACAGTACAGCATGGCAACAATCTCATAACAATCTAGTTTCCTGATGACTTAGCATTCTGCTTTCATTTTTATCTGTTTATAGGGATTACCAGAGGAATTTATTTTTGCACACTCTTTCCAAAATATATAAAAAATACTGCATTCTGTAAGATTTTGTATGTTAACATAGCGTTAGCATAACAACATAATTAGGAAGTCATTTTTGAATTACTGTTACAATATCAATAAAAACATCAATGCGCTTGCTAAGAATTATGTTTTTCCTTTTTTTCCAAAAATGTTCAAATATGAATTAAGCAATTATGCTGTCAGGCTAACAAAATTTAAATGTTACTCTTAGAGAATGACACTTAACTTAATAACATAATTGCTGGTTTTGTTATATTTTGACTCATTTAGAGCATTTTCACAGACTCAGTCAGGACTCCACATTTCAAATATTGTGTTTGCAAAGTGTAAATAATGCAGTCATGACAGCGGGGATAATGTCAATCTTTAATGGCTGATGGCCTGAAATGTCTTCATTCAACATTTTCATAAAAACTCATTTTGATCACCCTTTTTTTTTTTTTTAATGTTTCAAAGAAACCTCTGCAATTCACCGAAATACAGTTTTTTCTCCTCACAGCGGCTAAAGTACATAAATATCAACAGTACTGTATGCATCGAGAAAAAGAAAAGAACACACATGCCGTGAACATGCACAGAACACACAGCTACGCACACGGTATACTGAAACAAGCAAAGGAATATTTTTTCATTGACAGAAAGGAGGGATCATCATATTCATTTCCAGGAACTTCTGTACCGTACCGCTGGCAAAACACAAAAAGATCCGTTTGTTCTTTTTCTTCTTATTTTTTTTTTCTCCTCTGGATTTCACAGTGAATTATGTAGGTAAAACCGTATTCACATATCACATACAGTATGCTCCAAACGGACACATACAAAAAAAAAAAAAAAACGAACAATGCTCTAGAAAAATTACCAAATGAATATACAATTAAACTTACAATAATACTTACAATGAATTATATAATGGGCATCTTCTATGAACTTTAAAAAGACTATACCCATAAAAAAACACACACGCACACACATTTTTATAAATACTTGTTCTAATAAATTTGGTGCCACGCTCGGCTTAAAAAATGTCTTTCAAAGCAAAAACCGCTTCAGAAAATCAGATATATATGATGCATATTATTATTATTCATTACAAACACTGACTACTGTATTAACCAGTCCAATATGATTGTACACACCTGGGCTAAACATCACAGGGAGCGTCGTTTTCTTTTCTTTTTTTTTCCTTACAGTTTCTGATTGTCACATCCGTGTGAAATGTGACCTAACCTTATCAGAACAGCAGACGAGTCGCTGTTTTTAAGAGTTTTGGCGTCAACGCGTCACAGAAATATGATCAGTGGATGATATGTCATACAGCAAAGACATTATTGCAGTCCCAGAGAGACAGGAGATTACAAAAGACTTTTTCTTTTTTAAAACACTCCAATTATTTGTATGTAAATTCCGACTTAAGAAAAGCAGGTTGAATCACTTTGGCTCCCTAAAAATAGACAAAAGAGGCAAATTGCTTAGCGAATATGCTTTCAGATGCAGATTGGCTCTTTGGAGTGACACCAAAAAGGGGACATGCAGCAAAAAAATATTGTCGTACTTCATAAGAAATCAGACTGAGGACTACAAAGCAGTCAAAAACGGAATAATTCCACTAGCCTAAATAGCTCTCCAGTGTAAAATAAAAATGCCTTTGGTCTTTTTTGTTTCTCTATACTGCGCCGCTGTCCTCCCGCTACACAAAGAAGGAGTGAAATCCTAATAATAGCAGGGCTCAGTTCGCCATGTATTGCCGTCTCTGGGGTCACTCTACCTTCACCGGCGATGGCTTGTTCCTGTCAATGCCTCTTCTATTTTTTTTTTCTTTTTTTTTTTTTTTTTTTTTTTTAACACATCTGATTACCTCCGACCGCAAAAATAATGAGCTGGATCAGGTGTGTTTTGTCACAGCGCAGTTGACTACACAAAGGACTTCTGTGTTTGACACCACACAAAAGAAACAAGAGCAAACCGAAAAATCCACGCAGCACGTAGAAAAGACGGGGGCCGCTTTGGTTTAGCAGGGCGACTTATCATCCTATAATGGCACAAAAAACAAAAACAAAACCAAAAGCATAAAAAAAAAAAAAAGAAATTCCTCACACACTTGACATAAACCAATCAAAACGTCTCAAACATTGTCTTGATTACAAAAATACCCTTTTGTATTTCTTTAAAATATCTAAAAATGTACAGCATTGTTTTTTTTTTCCTTTATTTTTAATTTTTTTTTTTTTTTGCAAAGTCATGCTTTGACATGTATTTAATAATCATAATAACATTAATATGAATGATATACAGAAAAAAGTAATAATTATAGTCATATAACAACATTAGCAAGTAGCGCTTTAGCCACACTTCCGTACGTCTGGCCTTGCAAAGTGGCTGCATAAAAACGTGTTTGCGCTCCCTCGGTGGTCCGCCTCCGCGCTTGCATACGCAGAATGCAAAGAGGCGGTCGGTCGGTGTGCACCTTTTCGCCTTGCACGCCGGGTACCTTTCACGGAGGTGTCAGAGGAGGTGTAGCCAAAGCGCTGCCTGTAAAGCTCAAATATGTAACAGTATATATATATATATATATATAAAAAAAAAAAAATAATAATAAAATAAAAAGAGTTGGAGGGACTTTGGGGAGGGTGAGGGGGCTCGATGTGTGATGGAGGCTGGGGTCTAGTATGTCCTGAGGCCCATGAGGCTGCTGCTGCCTGGGAGACAGAGACAGAAGAGAAGAACAGGGGGGGGGTGGGTGGGTGAGGTTGCCATGGTCACTGCGCATCATGAACCTTGTACACTAATGAAAACACAGGGGGGGGAACCGCGCGGAACGTTCGCACGACACGTTTCTCCCGGAGAAACAGAACCTGGACGCGCAAAAAAAAAAAAAAACACATTCCGTGGTTTCTCCTCAATCACTCGCGCTCGTCATCCTGAGGCCGAGACCCCACACACACACACACACACACACACACGCCACAAATATGTAATACCGCCATTCTGGGTTTGTTTTCGAAACACTTCCTGTTGGGCAAAAAAAAAAAAAAAAGCTCAAGCATGCACAGATGAAAGCTGACATGGTGTCAATACGGCTCGGTGCCGTTATGTTCACTCCAGCAGATGTCTCTGGCGGTGTGATGCGCCCTCTCCCCGCCTCTCTCGGGCTTTCACACCTCCTCCCGCAAATCTACACTCTCGAGCCCGACGCCGCGCCCCCGCGGGGGAAGGGGGGGCGCCGGCTCTGTCGGCGAGGCGCGATCTACATCTTTCCGCCCTCGCCTGTTGGGATCAATGGTCGTGAATTTCCCGAGCCGCGAACTCACCGACGGTGCGCTGCTCCGAGGGGCCGGGGGTCAGGTCAGTCCTCCTGGTTTCTAATAGGACACGAGAGGTCAATCAGCAACGCCCCGTCACAGCCGGCCACGGCCACCATCACACATCAGGAACCTGGGGACGCGGAGCAGACTTTTACCGGGCGCACACTCATCACCGACACTGTCGAAGCTGTTGTACTGAGGTTTCAGTTCGAGTTTATGCACATGTAAACTGTGGCTCTGGTCGACTTTTTTTTAGGATGCCGCGTGCAGGGCTGAGCTGAGGACAGCAAAATAAAAACTGAAGGTTGCTAGGTTCCTCCTGCGATATGGAAATGGTAAAAAAAAAAGTAAATTCAAACCAAACAAGGCGGCGTGACGAACCCGTGGCATCACCTGAGAGGAGTGACTAGAAGGAATGCAGTGGACTGGGAGAAATGCGTCTGCACGAGATTCTCTAGCAGCTTTAAAACCGCAGCAAACTGTAGCCGACTCTTTTTTTTTTGCAGAGTCAACCCATACGACGTGAAGCTTTGGCATTTAATGCTGGAGGGGCATGATACTCACACAGCACCGGGTTTGTAAAAATGCTGAAAACAACTGATCACAATTATGAACCACAGAGCCACCCTCTCATAAGTGCTGCTTTTTGTTACACTTCTTGTATGTTGTATCTTGAGTTCACGTAGACTAAAGCAAATATCTATTAAAACGTGACACACACACACACACGCGCGCGAAGGAAAAATGCTTTATTTTGGGGGGGCATTTTAGGCTTTTCCTAACTGCGCTGAAACCAGACGGGGATTTAAAGCTCTTCCACCGGGACAACATGTCAGCCAAGTTTAATATGGAGGAGATACTCCAGGAATGCACTAATGTCTTTCCATGACATCACTCAGATATCTTGACTTTTATCCCCTAATATACAACGACTTCCATAAACACTGGAAGCTACGCTCGTAGAAAAGTGAACACGATAGTGTTCCGTTAGATGCTCCCCTCTCATCTTTGTTTGTGAGGCCGGCTCTCTGTTAAAATACCGCGTGTTCGCTCCAAGCCCGAGCTCGCATTACTCAAAAGCAATCTTCTCCTCGAAGCTTCTTCCAGACCCGCGGAAGTCACCGTTCCGCTGCCGTCTCTCCCTCGGACTCGTTTCGACAAAGAGTATCTGACGACGATATCGCCAAACCCGGAGTTCATCGGTGACACAGGACGTCTCGACGCTGCGCTTCTGTCTAAAAAAAAAACGTATCTCCCACGAACGCACCACTACGCACACATACCACACCAGCAGCAGACGAAAAGGAAAGGTCAACCCCTCCAACCAATGCCCCCCACCCCCACACACAACTCCAGATGTGCCACCAAAAATAGATAGCTCTTGGAGACCGTGGTAACTCGGGTTCATGGGGGAGGAAGAAACTCTTTGGAACAATAAACAATTAGTAAAGCAAACATGACCTTCAGAGACAGAAAGAAAGAAAGAAAGAAAGAAAGAAAGAAAGAAAGGAGACGGACAGACGGACTGGTGCAGACGGAGAGGAGAGCGGGGACCGCTAACCGTTCAGAGAGCGGTGGGTTTTCTGAAGGGCCACGGCTGGCCTGGCTAATGCCCCATTGCGCGTTCAATCAGGGATGAGGGAATCGATGCGCCGCACAGCCGCTCGGCTAAACTGATGCGACGCATACTTCCAGATCACCCCGTTTGTTCTGGCTGAGGCGCCGAGGCTAAAGATTGGGTTGATCATTGAACACGTCCGCGCGGATTAGGAAAAGGTTTAGTGATTCGCCGGCTTAATGTGTTACATCCAGTAACTCGGCCCGGGCGCATAACGTGAGATACGCAAACAAGCCGTGTTTGAGAATGTGGGAGGTGACTCGCTTTCTCATGAATGTGTGGGCTGTTCGATTTTTTTTTATTATTTCCTTTTTTTATTTATTTCCAACCGGGTTCCAAGTAGCGAACGTTCCTGTGGGTGTGATCATTAACCTTGTTCTGTAAACGAACAGGACCTACAGACCTTTAAAAAAAAAAAACACATTAATCAACTGGTTCCAGGCTCTAAAATTTAAATAAATTCTTGGTAAGAACATTTGATTCTTTTGAGTTTTGTGACAAAATAAACAACCATTTGTTAACAGTTGCCGTGTAGGGGGAGTCTGATAGAGGGAACATGGAGACATTGAAAAAGTTACTAGTCCTTTCACCAGTTTTCAGTTTTTGTACGTACTTACTTCCTCCACTTATTGATTTATGTTTTATCAAGAAGAGAAGACGTCTGACTGCCCTACTACAGGTTTTCCATGTTGTCTAACGTCACATAGGGGGTTAGGACTTGATTAAATGTTGGAGCCCAGTGGCTGGTTGTCAGCAGAAGTCCAGTCAAATCAAAATAGGTTCACCCATTAACTCATCGTACATTCCTGCGACATTGGAGTAGGGTTAGGGTTAAGTAGGGTAAAGTAAATAAATAAGTAATTTGTGGGACGACCTTATGAAAGACACGAAGGATTTTAGGATTTTGCAAAGTGCACAGGCGTGATATTCGTGGTAATGATTACACAACACAACTGATTTCCATGTTATACACCACCAGTCAAGAAAGTGGAAAAAAAGGAAAGGAAACCAACGTTAGCCTGGAAATGAAGGATGAAAACACAAAATGTTCCACAACAATGTGTAGAGAATATATGGTTAAGGAGCCACAGCACCCAAAGCTGCCCTGTAAGACGTCTACCTGTGCCGTGAAAAAGACCCCTGTCTCAAGCCCCTGTAATCCAGGAGAAAGCCTTTAGGCCCCGGCTGTGATTCTCACATACCAGCAATAGCTGCTGGAGCTGGGTGGTGATGAATGCAGCTGCTGACATGTATCTAGCTCCTGAGATCCGGAGCTACAGTGCGGCTTCGCTGTTCGTGTGTGTGTGTGTGTGTGTCTCTGTGTGTGTGTCAGCAGGGGAGGGGGTGAAGGAATAAAGTCCCCCCTTCCTTATTACAAAGGGCCCCAGCTGGCCCTCAGCTCTCCTCCAGTGGGAGTAAGTCCAACGCCGCACAGGAACCATTGGTTTTGTCAGGCTATTGGCCAAAAAAGCTCCTCGGGGCAGACGGCCAGACTGCACACACACACACACACACACACACACACACACACACACACACACACACACACACACACACACACACACACACACACACACACACACACACACACACACACACGAACAGGCATGTTCGTCTCTGTCAGGGTCACACACAAGCACACATGATAGGGGTTCACACCCACCACACTCCCCCGCCGTGTCTTGTCAGATGGAAAATCCGGATTACCTTTCCCTCCGGTTCACTAAGCATTAGTGCCCACTATTAGGTTGTCTTTGGATGTAGTCCTGTGTCAGAGCGGGGACGCCGACATAAATTCAGCCCCGACAAACAATCGTTGAATGTCTGGGCTTCCTGGGATATTACACGAACAAAAAAATTTGTCTTTTTAAAAAAATAGCGTGCAGCTTCCTGTTATGAGAGGAGACGCAGAGCGGTTCTTCCCTGGAGAGGTAGGCTGCCAGGTGACAGGACGACTCATTACGAGTCACGGCTAAACACTACCTCACTGGCAGCTGTTCACACATACACATTCAAGTCTTCTGCGGTTATACTTCCTAATCCGATCCGCATACTCTGACCGTGAGCGGTCCGCGTTCATCGGATGCCAAGGCAACCGCTGACCGACCACAAGCCCCCGCGTCCCTCTCCGTGGACGGCCCTCGCTGCGGCAGTTAACCGTCGCCAGCCGCCTCCGGCATTAATGACCGCCGCTTTTCGAGCCGTCGGTTTCAGACGGATTGTACAACAGTGGTGCAACGTCTCTCCGTAGCCCCGGCTCAAGTTTGTTCTTGTTGTGTTTAAAAATGTTTCCCCGCGTTTCACAAGTGCTCGGCGCAGCCGATTGCACAAATAAGTGTCGTCACAGTTTGCTCCGAGGCATCGAGTAACTGCGGCTTGTTGATCTGACTGTATCCATTCAACAGACAAGAAGGGGCCAGAGTCACAAGGCCTGGTAGAGATGAAATGTTTGTTTGCAAAGCTGCAAAACGTCGAGGATAAACCAAGCGGGAAGGTTAACTCAACAATGAGCTTGCTGGTGGGGCTCCGGAGCAGATAGTGTGTCGCTCAGTTTTATTATAGCAACGCGAAACATTAGCCTTCACGTAAAGAAATCTGCATTAATTTTGTTGTGTTTGTGGACGCTGGGGCGGAAACGTCCAATTGGAAAATAATCTCTTTTAATTAGGGATAAATTCTGCATTAGACTCTGGTACTTACAGTATAAACACTCACTTACCAGTTCATTATAACTGCATTATGAAAACAACAGTTCTGTAGTACAACCCCAATCATCACTATCATGATGTACAATTTAGTTGTAATTCAATTGTAAAAACATGAAGCTAAGTCTGTGACATCAGAATGCACTACTGTGCCTCACGTTTACATTTCAGTATCTTGTTTGAGGGAAGTTACTGGCGTGTTCTGTGGTTTTACAGAGACATGTTCGCTGTCACATGGTTTTCGAGTGTGGTTTGGAAAAGCAATATTACACGTGAGAGTTGTCATCCAAACAAAAATCGAACTAATAAATAGCTCCGGATTTGTTTGTACAGACGCCACCCAGCAGAGACGGCTGTGGTTCCTCAGAGCAAAGGGGCACGGTTTCTGGAACGATGTGGCGCTGCCAACTGAGGTGTAATTTGTCAATTTGTCAAGTGGCGTTAACAAAGTATGTTTCTCCTCAGTTGTTCTGAGATGGAAGCAGAAACTACAGACACACGTAGGCTAATAATAAATCAGCACGTTAGAGGTGAGAAAATATATATTCGTTTTTAATTTAGACAAGTTAAACATTTTGTCTTGTGTGAGGTCTTGGTGTCTGGGCATGTACCAACGCCGTACGGTGCATAATTTGTGTTATATGTGTGTATCTCTGAAGCAGGCGTGTGTAATCATAACAGCATTCTGACTCCGTCCTCCACCGCTAGCCGGATGTGGGGCTGTTGTTGTTTGGCTGAGGGGCTAATATCCACTGGGGCAGCCTGACCGACCAAATGACTTCCTTCTGGTTTGATAGAGGAGTAATTATTTCCTCCAAGGCCCCTCCCACCTCCACTCCCTTCCTCCTTTAACCCCCCGACAGAAACAAGATCCCCGAAACGTCTATGGACGAAAATTATCTAGAAATAGACAAACAAGTTATGGGGAAGATTAGAAGGGTTGCTTCGGAGGATTAGCGCCAATCAACAGCTTGATGAATGTTAGCCTACTTGCTACCGCCACCCACCCACTCCACAGTGAATCCCCAAGGGGCTGGGAGAACATGTTTCTTCCTGTCCCGAGACACTGGAGGGAGGGTAGCGGTGGCAGTGTGACTGGCGCCACGTGCACACACACACACACACAGTCAGCCAGGACAGACACACACACAGTCAGCCAGGACAGACACACACACTAGCAAGGGATTTGTTGTGCTTTGTGGTTTTGTTTTTCTGCAAGCACAACAGCGTTCGGTTTGTCTCAACCCGGAGAGTGAAGCGCACATGCTGCGTAGCTCATGCGTGGTTACAGCTGACTCATGTACTTATCGGGGCACTTATTAGAAGCCGACTGCTCCGTGCGCCGTCTGCAGCTCCACTAAAAGTTAATTCATCTGTAATTTCTTTTAAATAAAGCCCTATGTTAATCTTTTTTTTTTTTTTTTTTTAATAAAGATTCATAAAAATGGCCCTTCCGGCAGTACCCAGGTACCTCAGCTGTTCATGGCGCATACTCCACATTTACGACCTTTCGGATCCTCTACCTCTCTCTCGGCCCCCATCCCTCTTTCTTTTTTACAATTCCCCGCCGTGTGCTTCGTCATGCCGCCGAAATGCCCAAAAAAGGGGAGTTTTTTAAATTAAAACATGTATTTCATCCTGCCAGGCTTTGACAAAATGACAAACAAGTCCTAATATCTGCTGTATGGTTCCAACAATATTATAGAACAATATTCGGTGTTTATTATGGCAATGCTTGAGCGTGAGCTGAAATAACAAACTTCCCCTCGCATACGAGTACAATAAATATCAGACGTCCTTCCATGGGGCAGATCTGTGGAGCCAATCGTTTCCTCAGATCCTCAATAAAGCTCGGCTTGTGTAATCTTAATAAACAAACATTTCAATGTGAAATGGGGATTTTGTTCCAAACTCCCAGAAGAAGAATCCCTGTTGACAAAGTTAGTAATTAGCCATTAGCAGCAGGGCAATATATATAATTCAGGAGATAGACTCAAACGGCTCTTCAAAAGGGAGTGAATATTGAACAGGAATAGTCTTCGCTAACACATCAGGTCACAACATCGTATCAGCGTTGATAATGTTAGAGATTGCCAGGGGGACTTTTATAGTACCGCGGGACATAAACGCTGTAACCTACGCACATAGCCTGCGCCGCTGGTTCATTCTGTAAAAACACCACCCAAACACAAGTCGAAGATGGGTCTTTTTCAACAACTGGGTCAAGTTTTGTTTCTACTTGCTGCTTCACTTCAACGATGGCGACTCAAAGCGATGACGAAATTTCACCGTAATTTCACAGAGGACGAGTCAAACAAATGTTTGTATCTCCGAACCTCCTCAGTTAACAGTTAATCTTTGTGTTACGTCTTACAGCTCTTGTGTTCTGCATTGCCGTTATGCGTAGGTACATTTCCAGGGAGGTGCTCCAACATATCATCTAAACTGCCCATTAGCCCGGAAACCAACTTCCCACAACCACAAAATTTTGTGGTGGAACGTTTCGAGTCACAAAGATCATGAATGTTAGGGGGACCAATCACTAGTCTGTAGAGGATCAATGAAATCACCTGCGGCATTAAAGTCGTCCATGCTTTCTGGGCACGTGGGGCTGAATTTGTTCATAACAAAGTTGCTCCGATTTGTTGTGGGACCATCCAATTGCTTGGACAGGTATTTTTTTTCCTCACTGTATCGGTTGAAACATGCCCCATAAAGAAATCCCAATGGCGCAACTGCGCCATGCCACAACAACCCCATAAGAGATTAAACTTTCTAGGACTCCTATAAGTCTGTGTAGAGATTAAGATGCCTTTTGGATGACAAGTGAAACTTAATCAAGTTCGGTTAAGTGGGCCAGGCAGGCCATGACCTGGATAAGATGTAAAGAAGCGTTAAATGTCAGATATTTAAGGGGAGTACACACAGGAAGAGACTTGCAGGGATATGGCAACAAGAGGCCGTGGAATTTTAGGGGTCGCAATAATAAGCAATGAAGCCATTAGTGACACAGAAAGGCACTAAGCTGAAGTAATTTGATTGACACATGATGCAAACACAGAGTTCCAGAAACATTTAGAGTAAAGAAACAACCTCCGTGACATTACGACTGTCAGGTGAACACAGGTGGAAGGACAGATGATATAGTCTTTTCAAATGGACAGTGGTGACAGCATGTGTGTGACAGGAATATACCAGGAACATTTGGGGTGGGAAATATACAAGAGATAGACCAGGAGTCTGGGAAAGAACGATTTGGGAAGTTATCCATGGAAACCATTTGGTAAAAGCAAGTGTTTTCACAAAAACATGTGGCTACCAAAACTCTACAACAGAATAAGTTACGACTCTGACCAACTATATGATGCAGTAGGACAGAGCCAAAGAGGGAACACAGCAAGCCACAGTCTGAAGAGCTTTGAAAGTTAGCAAGAAGTCAGTTAGCTATGTTGGTGTGACCATCATCACCTTGAAGCCTGGCAGGACAGATTGATTCTTGCAACGTAAAAGACGTACATGCAACACAATTAAAGACTACAAACAGCTGTCAAAAAGTAAAACGTCCACTATTTAATCCTCTACTGTGCCGAAAGAAAAGCAGCACAAATGTGTGATACTCAAGTAAAGTGTCCGTCCTCAAGTACAGAGTGACTTTCACCGTTAGCCGTATTAAAGCTACCTATCAAAGCAGCCGGCATTAGCATTTTAATCATATTTGCAGAGGGCTTGTCAGTCTGCTTTATTAAAACGTCGGCATTGGCTCTCATTGCATATTCTGTTTGACTCGCTCGCGTTTGATGCCAGAGATCAACCACACAACATCAATGGGAAAAGTCGACCCTCTGTACCCTGTAACCTGAGCTGGGAAAATAATGGAGTTCCCTTTTAGATCGCACCTTTCATGTCTTGTGCCTGTTGTGTGGGGAGTGGACGTGGTCCCATCGACTGGTCCGGGCTTCACGCTCCCACAGTTCCTTCTAATAACGGGCTAACGTTCTGCGTTAGCGCGTACGGGTTTGAGGGGAACGAGAAGGAGCGCGACTAATTAGCGGTTTCGTTTTGACAGTTAGCTGGATGGAGGTTTTTTCATGTGAGGTTTGAGGGCAAAAAGAGGGTAATAAGTTGAGGCGCAGGGGGATGCGTATGGAGCTGTGATATCCCCGAAACATGTTTAGGAATGTATCTGGTCCCGTTTATACAAAGTGTCATAACATTTACTGCAGGATATTCAAACCGCTGTACACTTTCTGGACATAGCAGGAAAAGTGTGTGTGTGTGTGTGTGTGTGTGTGTGTGTGTGTGTGTGTGTTGTCGTTACTCACACATACTTCAGCAGAACTGCCTGGACTTCCATCCCTGAGGAGTTCCATCTGCAGGTGGGAGCCAGCGGATCTAAACATACATGATATTAACATAACATTACTTTAATATGAATTCAGCTTAAAGGATAATTAGGCCAGAGTGAATGATGGGATTTCTTTGTTTGTGGCAGTTTCTAAGACTAAAAGCTTTACATGTGGTTTTATATTTGAAGAAATACTTACAAATATGTATTTACTTTGTTAGCAATGATTCAAAGGCTGATGCTGCAGCTAGCTTGGCTGCGTCCAAAGCTAACAAAGTCTGTCGGCCATTTTTTTAACGTCCTGGAAACCTGTTTTAAAATGCTGATGACTCGCTCTGCACAAAAGGGGGAGTACACTAATTTCTGCATCCAATGAAAAGCTTCGGGCGGCGCCTTTTCAAACAATCGGAGCTAAACACTAAACACTATTCAACACGAGAAACACCTAAATAAGCAGAAACAAACAGTACTCCGCTCTGCTTATCATTTTATAGTTTGTTTTGACTAGCGAATCCAAAACCATTGTTGTATGTTCACTCCGAGTCGACAGCAGCCCTTTAACCAGAGTGGTGACCTCATCTCAGATACATCTCATTTAGATGTTGATTTGATCATTTATTTTCACGTGAGTGCTCTGAGACCCTTTTATATGCAGCATCTGTATGCCTCACATGAGTATCTCCTCAAGGTCAAGAGACGCTGTCAAACAGCTTCCGCTACACACAAACCCCCGACTGAATCCACAAAGCCAGATTCTCCCCGGGTGTGTCAGTGTGAGCACACACATCGGAAGCGTATGGAGAAAAAAAAAAAAAAATGCCAGCTATGCGGATTCGACCTGCACTCATTTCAAATTCTGACATCATCTGAGGTTTGGGTAGTGTCTTTGCTAGGGGGGGTCTTTCCACTTAAATAACCTTAGTTACTGCATTATATGTGGAAATATATTCTCCAGCAGAGATGCGAGATACCACATGAATGCGGAATCGGGGGAATCGAGAAATAGCGCATTTAATGCTGAGACTGTACGAGGGTCAGCCTGCACCAAACCGGCTTCCTGAGAAGAATTTAAAGAGATCGATAATGAACCCTCATGTGAACTCTCAGTGGAGCCGTGCAGATTAGAAGACCTCGATAAACCGGATCACGGTTGGTTGAGAAGGAGAGATTTAATTAACGAGGTGTATAGGCGTAAAACGATGATGCAATCCTGTTTTTAAACGGGAGTTTGCAGCTGTACAGACGTCTGAAGTGCCCAGAAACGTTTGCATGTTACCTAAATTTTTCCACTTCTCTACCTTCTCTTGATCCGGATTTACTCATGTTTCCTAAACAGTTATTATTTTGTTTGCAATTCAGTTTCTGCTGAAAGGAGACATTAAGTTTAATGGCACGGTGAACAGTTCAGATCAGTTTGATTCGTTTCCTGGAAGCTCGTGGAATCAGGCAGCAGCTCCTCTCAGGAGGAGGGTAAAACAAACATTACACGTCTGCAAAAATGGACTTTAAATTAAATATTAATAAACGCCCTAATTTCACTATCAATGTAAAAAAAAAAAAAAAAAAACTATGTCTGATTCCTGTTCTTGTCAGTCAAAGCGGATGAACATGACCGAGCAGTGTGAATGAATTTAAAAACTGCCTGCTGTAAGAAAACGGGTTCGCCTATGTGCCTTCAAAAGAAGTTTAGCTAGTAGATATTTGATCCCTCGTGACTGTGCTTACGCTTCGCAGTGAATCTGCACTTCTGTGAATCTGCAAAATGACAGGGTGACTGGGTGGTGTGTGCTCTGAGGTGCGTCAGTGGGATGGAGCAGAGAGTGATTTCGGGGCCGACAGCAGCAGACGCTGGTGCGACGGGCTCAGGAGTAGGTGAGGGGGTGGTGGTGATGATGGTGGTGGTGGGTGGGGTTGGTGGGTGGGGGGGCGCGCGGGAACGTGGGGTCTGCAGGTTACCTGAGCGTGGAGCGAGGAGGGGTAGGTGAAAGCGGGTGGAAGGGCCGGCGACAGCTCCGCCGGGTACAGTGGGTATGACGCCCACACGTCTGGGCTGCTGGGATATAGAGCAGGCACTGTGAGCTCATCTGTGGAAAGAAGAAGAGGAGGAGTGGAGTGAGGAGAGTGGCAAGTGGATGGGGTGGGTGGGTGGCTAGAGAGACAGGGAGGTGGAGGTGAACGGTGACGGTGGTGACTGTGGAGGTGCGCGACGGTGGGGGAGACGGAACCGTCTGAAGTCGTTTCCTCGCGGTTTGTTTCTCGCCGCTCAATAAAACCAAACTATTTACACAAACTACGTTCAGTTACAGCCTGTAAAGCTTTGAATTTTTCCACATGTTGAAGGTTTGAACCGAATGATGCATTGAGAGGGATGTTTTTGTCCTCGCAGCTCTTCCAAAAACACCAAAAACATGGCAGCCAAAGATGCAACGAGCAGAAAACTGTGAGTTTATCAGCTCAGGACGAATTTGTCTGTCTCCTATCTTAATACCTACATTAATAAACGTATTAATTCAAAAGGAAAAGAAGAAACTGTGAACTGAATTTCAGTTTACCGGGTTACAAATGACATTTATACTCCAACCAGCTACACAAGCCAGCAACAACAAATATCACATCCTCAAATCCGCCAAACATATTAGTTATGTTGAATAAATGATGTTATTTCTCCAAGTTTTAATCCCACAGACCTCGGTGTTAAACACAATGTCTTCTGGCTATTATGTAACATCTGGTATATATATATATATATATATGTGTGTGTGTAAGACATAAGCCTGAACACTTATGTATGGCTGCAGCATTTCTTGCTTTTGTCTACCACTAACTACACTGAACAGCTGCTTTACAAATGACTGAGAATTTAATGTTAAATATGGCACCTTTGCCATTGAAAAACAGCATTTGTACCATGTGAGAATGGAAAGCTTCACAGGCATCGCAACACACTCTTGAATTTCAGGAGAACGCTCGAGGAAACCATCTCAGACTTAACGATTTACTCTCTAGGTCAGGTGCAACGTGAATAAAAGAGCATGGTGCACGAGTGAAGAGACAGTGGCGACTAGTACAGAGTGAACAAAAAAAACAAATAACTCATTGGAGCACCATCCTATAACCGTACGAGTTTAAGGGGTATTTCCCTGTGCTCTTGGTAATTGTTTATCAAAGCATGATCAGAAAAATGGCTGATTTAAACATCTCTTATCAGGAAACGACAGCAATTTCTCTCCTGGTGATTACGTCACGGTTTCATTAATCGTTTCCTTCCATTTTCCTCTGGGGCCTCAAGTACACACCCTTTCTCTGGCAAAAAAAAAAAAGAAAAAAAAATCCAAGATAAGAGCGGTTTGGTCATTCAGGAAGAATGTACTACCACAGCTGGCCTATGTTTAACTATCAATGGCTGATTCTTGCAAAATCCTTAACTCCTAGCAAAATATTTAACTAAATGGAAAAAAAGGTACAGAGGTGCATTAGCAAAGTCCATACACGCCTGGTACTTAAAGGCCTCCAGTCAGAATTATTGGAGCAACGGACACGAACAAAGAACATGCACTGTTAATGAATCATTAATCTGGCAGGGGCCATGTGTCTTTTTGGGAGGAGATCTATAAACAAGTTAACAGAGTATTTGCATGAATGTTTGGACAGGAGTCACGTTTGTTAATACGCCTCAAAGAGAAACAGAATGAAAACGTTTCACAGAAGAACAAACCAAACACTGCGGATATATATATATAAAAAAAAAGCTACTGCCAGTTTTAACAGGCGCACCGATCCCCATTTATAGTTATAAAAATGACAAATAATCCTAGAACAAAACACAGTTTCCAGTCCAGTGAAGCCAAAGAAAGCAGCAACGCAGAGGGAAAAAACAAAAAGTAAAAGCGCGGTGAGACGAGCTTAGGGACGGGCGGGCGAACGTTGGGAGTACTCACATGGGTCCCTGCTGATGAACTGTGGCCCGGGGCTCTGCTGGGAGGGAGGAGGGTTGGGAGTGCCAACCAGCTTGTTTTTGGCCATCTTGGTGTTGGCTTTGGCGAACTCCAGCCGCAGAGTTTGGGGGATCTCCGGATCAAAACGGACACCCTGGGATCGACCGCAAAAGAAAAAAGATCCGTTAGCAAATGCAATTTCCTAGAAAGATTTTGTCCATGCTTTCAAAAACTAGTGTGCAATGGTAGAGATTAAGTAACTGGATGAAGCTTTACAAAAAAAAGAAGGTAAATATCAGGTATTTAATTTGTGACATGGAATCAAATTCTTAGCTGTAAACGTGTGTGTCATCAGCAAACAGTTAAAGTCTGAATACTGTTTTTATAAGTATTATAGTATTTTAAGTATTTCTGAGCACTTTAACGTGGCATTGTTTTTTGTTGTTGTGTTTTTTTTAATGATGTATTTAATGTTCTTGAAACAGAGGAGTCTCAAAGAGTCTCTTTCCCTAAAAACTGGTAGCTCAGTTTTACAATTCTCGATGAATGTTTCGCAAGATTTTGTAGCTGAACTCTGTTGTAAGTAAGTTTTCAAATGTACACAGTCTTGTAATTTTTCTATAACACCTACATATTTTCATTAATGGCCTTGGAAGCACTCAAAAAGCCACACTTCTCTGCAGGAACTGTCATCACCAGACTTTTTTTAAAAGCCCCAGAAAGAAACTAGAAGGTGCTCACGGCATCGATTCGCGTTTGAAACCTGGCATTTTGGTTTAGTGTGATTTGCTAATTAATTTCGACGCTGCACATGTTTTTCTCACTCGTGAAAATATGATAAGTGCAGACAAGCTGTTTATAGAGTTCCTAGATGTAGTTTGTTTTCCAGGCGGGTTGCTCCGAGCCAGCACTCTGGGAGGTGTCTTTGTTGAGCGAGATTATGGTTCACCACATGATGACTCTTAATGATGTTAAAAATTAGACCAGTAATGCTTTGCTTTGGCAACCGTGCCCGACGCAGGCTGACAAAACAAATAATTTTGCTCACCATTGAAGAGTGGAGTTGTTATAAATAATAGAGAGGGCGACTGACAGACTTGGTGTCTTGGGCCTTGAAGTGGTGATGAAGCGGACTAATTTAGACCACAGCATAGTTTGATATCTTGTACATCTTCCACTGCTGCACTTGCAGCCTTGTTGTGAATCGCTTAGATGTCCAAAGGGACCGAGCTGATATCTGGAATTGTCACTCTGTATACTTTTTCATCTTTCAGAATTTCATAACAGAATTTACGGCTGAAATCTTGGCGATCAGACGACATGTTCATTTGCTTGGACTTTGAAGCGCGCTGTAAACAGCTCACTGTGAATTACAGTGTTATTCTGGTCCGCCGCACGCCGTGACAGGCAACACGTGCAATTGAAAATCAGAAACTGATGACATAAACCTGGCTAGTGTATGATGTCTGTTAAAAAAAAAACCCGGGCAGAGAAGCCTCAAGGCCCGCGCTGTGCTTCCCCACTGAACTCTGTACCTGTAATTTAATATCCTGACATCAAATCCTCCGTTCACAATCACACACGGCGAGCGTCAACAACTCAAAGTGAGCCAAATGCTTGAGATGCCGCCTCTAAAAGCGCTCCGACACGCTTACGCTCATGACTAGTCAAATAGTAAGGTTTCTTATTATTTTCTCTCAGATCTACACCAAATAACTGAGTGTTCAGCAGTCGTTTTTCCTCTTGATAAAAAATAAGGAATGTGGCATAAAAGTAAAGACTTCTTTGTCCTAAAGCAAAGCTGTTAGTTATTTACTTGAACAGGAAGCAACAAGGCCAGGAAGACTTTTTTTTTTTTTTTTTACCAGCGCCTATAAAAACCCTCTAATTGACCTCGCTGAAAATACAGTAAGGTCAGGGCAAAGGCCAGATCAGCGCAGTCGAGTTCAGGAGCGTAGTTCTCTGCAGCAAAAAAGAGTCGAGAGCTGTGAGGACGGGCTTCTCGGCCTCGTCCCTGCAGGCTCGGGCAAAGCTGAGCCGAACAAGCGAGGGATGGCTCTTCTCATGAAGAGGAGGGAATTAACTGGGATTGCCTCGGCTCAGTGCACTCGTAGCTTCTGCCAGTAGAGGCTGCAGAGGTATAATAAGGTACATGGGTATAATGAGGCCTGAGCACACCTCTGTGTGAACTCTTTCGAATATCTACCTTAAAATGATTTTTTTTTTTTTTAGCTTCTTCTGCACGTGTTGGGGCAACTGTTACCGTTGTCGCTGAGAGATGCAGGTGTTCTTTAACAGGCTGTATGTGCACGTGCTTTAGAGGAAGCATTTCAGGCGGTGTGAAGCAAATCCTCATTCCCCCAAGTTTTCCTCTGCCTTTCCCATATTTCAATATGCAGATAGATGTTTGCAAAATCTGGCTTATCTCCATATGACCCCCGGGACGCAAGCTTTTCCCCCGAAAAACAAGAGCACTGTTCAATTCTCAGGCCCACCGACTGGTTCTAAGGAAACGGTTTCGCTGTTGTCGGCTCATAATAAGATGATAATTTTTCCTCCTTTCTTCAGCTCTCTGCTCTGGCTTTGATGCGCACCAGTATCTCCACATCTGAAAGTTGACAAGAGTCTGCTCGCGTTGTCACGGTCCCACTTCAGGAGGGCGGTAACCGCGATCTATCCCCGCGACAAAGGCATCGGCGAAAACTTAAGAAGCAACAGAACACGGTGTATGTGCGGAATGAGCGAACACTGGGAAAATATAAAGGTGTGCGAGAGCTGTGTACGTGTACTTTGTTTTAAGAGAGCTGAATAAAAACCCAGTGAGGCTCTGTTTTATATTTGCCTCATCAAGGCTTTCTACTGAGCTACGGTCTGAAATAAGCGAGATTATAATTAAACCCTAGATCAATATTTTCTATTTATATGTGGAAAAGGCGCTAATTTTCTCCCGACCTTGCAGGATCTCTGGAAAAGCTTAAAGAAGAGGGGTTTATTTACTCAAACGGAAACATTCACGGCATTTGGGGCGTTCGCCTTCGCCGCCTCTTTTACATGCGATAGAAAAAACCCCCCCCCGCTATCAAATGCGCTCGCACCGAAGGCAGAAAGATGCGATTTTGTGAGTTATCAGAAGATGTGCCGGCGCTGAGCCGGAGCTTGAGAGGAGCACGGGGAGGGCATGACACTTACGTTCAAGGCATTCTTAGCAGCCTCCGCCTCTGATCGACTGTCAAAGCTGACAAACCCCACTGGCTGGGGAGACAAGAAGACAGAACAAAAGAAAGAAACATGGTTTAGGGCAGAAAACTGAGTCGGCATTTCTGTCTGAGTGACAAAGACATGTTGTTCTTTTTTATTTATATATATATATATATACTTTTTTTTTTTTTAATTTCTTTTCCAACCCCCTCCTTCTCTGTCTCTTTCTCTTTCTACTGCTGTGTTTATAAAACCGTTGCGACAGAGGGGAGGGGGGGGGGGGGGGGGGGGTGAAGGCTGGACGCTTACATTGTACACAGAGAGTTCATCCTTCAGCTCCCCCTTTGCCCAAATACGGGCAATGTGAGAGCCAGAAAGTGCATGTAAGAGTTAGTGTGAGAGAGGCAGAGAGGGGGGGGGAGAGGAGCCTGAAACGAAAGGAGGAAAAAAAAAAAAGAAGAAGACAAACAGGAGGGAATTTAAGAGGTTAAAGGTGAGAATGAAAGAAAGCGAGGCGAGAGGTAGGAACAGTTTGCGCAAACGGTCGGTGCGACGCTTTCCCGTTCGTTCGCATCTGATTCACCCCTGCTTGTTTATATTCCGGTGACATGACTTTAGAGCCAGTACAAGAAAAGTGAAAGTGAGGGGGGGAAAAAAAAGAAAAAAAAAAGAGGTCTGTCAGATTTCTAACTGACTATGTATGTGCGGATGGGGATGCTGGGAAAAGGTGGGAGCGAGCAGAAAACAAAAATCTCTAAACATGGCGCTCCCATGGGGTCACACTGCTGCGTGTGATCTGGAAAAGCAGCGCAGGGTTATGGGAATTTTGAAAAAGTGAACTGAAAGGAGGAGGAGGAGGAGGAGGTAGGGGGGGGAAGAAAGAAGGACTAAGCGAAGACGTCAGGAGAAGGAAGCGTAACAGGAATATAAATAGAAAGGGTCTGAGATCTGGCTGTTGCTATATAAGGAGATGGTTGTGAGTTCTCGGACTGGAGGAGAGGCGGAGATCGATTGATTTATGTTGCCACCGCCGCCGTCGCCGCTATTAGTCGCTCAAAACAAAGCCCTGGACTGCACTTTGCGAAACCTCACTGCAGACGGTGTTTCTCACGTTGTAGATGGCAATTATTAGGGAGGGGGAGGGGGCGGGGGGGGGCTGACAGAGCGCACAAAGAGTTACAGAGCGTCTCACCTTTTCATTACACAGGCAAAGCAAACTGATAAAAACAAAAAACCTGCACGGGCCACATTTTCTACATTACGAAGCTCACAGTGATGCGGGCGGGTTAAGTAAAGTTCAGCGTATCCCAAACACAACAGCAGCCATATATTGTGTTTGTAGCTGCCCCGGGACGTCTGGTGGTCGATCCGCCGTCGGTCGGACTAAGACATCCGCGCCGAGCTCTGACATTTAATGGACGAGGCATTGAAGCGATTAAGAAAATGACTTAACTAAAAAACAGCTCGACACCATGAGGGTTGCAGTGGAAAAGAGCCAACGAACAATAATATCGGTGCAGAAGTCATGCTGAAAATATTAGGCGCATAATTCCTGCAACTGCTGGAGGAGGAACTCCGCTTTTTTTTTTTTTTTTTGGTCTGTCTGCACAATTATTTTTATAGGACTTTTTTTTTTTTAGAATCAGTGCAGGTCTTTGATTAAGCAGCATTGGCTACCACCATAAAAAAAAAAAAAACTTGAAAAACTGGACGAGAGTTTTCTTCCAGTTTTTCAGTGTGAGACGTGGACGAACAGAAAAAGTTCAGGTTCATCCCGTCTTTGCAACATTGCTATACCAACCCTCGGACAGCTCTGTCAACGTTCCGGCCGGTGGAGCGAAAGCAGAAAAATCTGCAAAACACCTCTTAAAGGTCTGTCGTTTCAGGGGGAGTTCCGCAGTGAGTCCCTGGAAATGTTTTGTCTGAAAGCTGCTGCTGCCTCAACCCAACCTGAATCTGTTTTAAAGCACAGTTCTTCAACGAGGGGTCCGTGACCCCTAGGGGGTCTGCAGAGGTACTGCAGGGGGAGGTTGCAAAATCTTTGGTTGATCAGACATTTTTATATATTTTTTTTTTCCAAATTTTCCCCCACAAATTTAAATTTGAATACACATTAGCATGAATCCAACATATTTTAGTAAAGGGATGAGGCATAGTTTAATGATGATAATGATGTATATGTATAAATAGCACTAGGCCGAGTTTAATATAGAACACATATAGTAGTTAGGGCTTAATCTTCCCTTGGTTTGAAAAACATTGAAGAGCCCTGATTTAAAGACTTCCAACTGCATGCAACCTCAATGAAACAAGGAGACATCCCAGACCTTTAAGTGGGACTTCACTTGCTCTTTGAGACATTTCACCATTACAAAAAAACAAAAAAAAAGGGAAAAACAAAAAAAGGCAGCTTTCCTTTGTTCTCGGTTTTAAAAGGTATTACACTCGGCACATCCGATCTGAATCGCCCTAAACCCTTCTAATGAGCGTGTCATGTCTTTTATGGGAAACGGCGTAATGTGGTAATAAGTACACTGACATACAGCTAAATTGCTTAACTCTGGATGTGGACACCTGCCAGCTGAGCTCATTTTCAGTCCCGCACCCCTGGAGGCGAAACTCAACCATCAGCGCCGCTCTTGTCAAAACGCTCGCTTCGACACCTCAGGATTCTCCCCCCACCCCCCCCATCCCAGAATATCCCAACAGAGTTGCCTGTCTGTGACTACAAGCGCCGTACCTGACTGCCAAAGGCAAGTTGGTGCAACACTTTTTTTTTCACCCCCTTCCCTCCAACCGCCCCCCAACGCTAAATTTTATTATTACAAAGAGGTATTTTACTGCCGGTGGGGTTGCTAATCCTTCATAGTCAACAAGCCGGTAAGTGAGGGAAGAAATAGTGGAAGGAAGATAAAAAAGAAAAAGAAAACTGAAAGGCGTTGATGAGCAAGGATTGCGTAATGCTAAGTAGTAACAGCAGGATGAAAGAATGAGTGGTATCATTCAGGAGTTTCTTTGTTGTGCAGCATACCTGTTTGGAAGTGAGCTTTATCAAGGAGCCTTCGTAGCCCTGAAAGAAAAAAAAAAACAAGGGCTTTAACAAGTCTACAAAGGAACAACCACATGTGAAAAGGTGTGTTCTGTTGTGAAAAACGCCGCGCAGCCACTTACGGGGTCACAACCGACTAAGCTGGGGGCCGCGTCACGGGCCGTGAAGCCCTCATCAAGACCATATGGAGTGGATCGCTTCGTCTTACCTGATTAATCTAGATTTACCGCTTTCAACGCTCATAATATAAACCATTTACTCAGAGCGCATACCACGAGCGTTGTCTAAGTGAGGGATTAAACGCGCAGCGAACGTCTCGTTATTCACTTAAACGCCGCGGCCGCCCGCCCCATTAAGGTGCATTATTCCGTGGCGACGGGCCAAAAAAGCTCGCGCCGTCTCACAACAAGATGGACTCCGGGACTCGGCGTGCTCGCAACAAAGTGGGGCATCTGAAGTGAAGCAAATAGCTTTGTTTTTCTATCGCAGGCGTCGAGCCATTTTTCCATAAGACGCGCTCTCACACACACACACACGCAGACACAGAAGCTTCACGTGGATCAAGATGTGATTGAAGCTCGGGCTTTGGGAACACAGACACTTGAACCTCGCGGGAGAGTTTCCATTGCCGTTTATTTCATCACCATTAATGGAGGTCCCATTGACTGCTGGAAAGAAAGCTGCTAAGAATAGCTGCGGCCCATCCGTTTAAAACATACAAACATACCTTAAATGGTCTGAAGAGGAGATACAGCTCCCGCGGTTTGATATCCAGCGGTAGGCCACTGACGAATAGCGTTCGGACCTGAGGACGACAAGAAAGAGATCATGTATTTTTCATTAACCTCCAGCAGATATAAATAGCCGCAGCGCCTTTCTGACATGAACAGATGAGGTTATGAGGAGCAGGACAATGAACACGAGTTAAACAGTTGCTCAGCTTGGGCTTTACTCTTAAACACAGACTTTTCAAACACAGATATGGACGTCTGTCAGCTCAGCAAACACGCGCACACACACACACACATATATACACACTACTCCTTTGTGCAGTTACTGTATTGTGTTCTCCTGCGTAATCTACAGCGCGACGTGTTTTACTGCAAACCTCCCTCGCAGCTCCAGCCCCCCCTACGTTTCACATCTGAACTTTTCAACTCGCGACTCGAGCCGGCACCGACCGGAGGGGGAATTCTGATGCATACGTTCGGGCCGCGTCGGGACCGAAGGGAAACTGTAATCGTTGCGGTCCACGCTGAGGCGGAGAAGGCGCTAAAACAGCCACACAAGGAGAAAACGCGCAAATGACCGCGTGAGAGCTTTCCCAGGGAGCTGCTGCGGTATTTACTGCGCTGATGACGAGATGATGAATGCAACGTGGTCGCACTGTTATTGTTTTGTTTTTTTTTTTTAAAAGAAAAGAACATTTACATAGCAGTTTAAGGCTTTTAATGTGAAATCTCTGTTTACCTCTACTTTTATAACACAAACTGCAGAAATTCCCCCCCGATTCTAAAACATGGAAAAAATAAGCTGATGAAAAACAGACAGATACGATTAGAGTGAAAGATACCAGCTGAGAGTGGGTGGGTCTGGTTATCACCTGGTGAACTGCACGTGCTACACTTTGATTTACACTTGTAGGGTTCATTTCTACAGGAAGATTTATGCCACTTTGATATGCGCAGATGGTTAGCATAGCATTAGGACTGGAAACAGCTAAGGCGGCTTTTTCTTAGGATCCATCTATAAACCTGAGACTCTCTGATTAATAGACTATATCTGGCATATTGCTAGAAAAACGAGGGTGTTACGAGGAGAGAACTTTATGTATGCACTGTGATGTTATGCTAACAAGCTGCTGGCTCCAGCTTTGTGTCCGCAGAGATATGAGGCTGGTATCGGTGGTGTCGGTGGTGGCGCATTTGTTGCGCAAAAAAAAGAAAAAAAGAAAAGAAATACGTCGGCCTTAGCCGTCGACGTGAGCCGTCACCTCTCTTCATTTTTTAGCAATAACAGTGTCACTCTTTGACTCGCGCTGTTAGCGACCCGTCTGTCTAGGAGCGGACCCGCGTGAACAGCAGCACTTCTCTCAACGTCTGCGGATCCTTTAGCACCGCGCCAGCATTCAAGTAAACACAGACGCAGACGCACTGCAAACAGGCGCAGGTGCTGATTAGTCGTCCTGTCAAAGCCCGTGAATGCAGGTCTATTTACATTTCGGAGGTGGTGAAACAAGAATGTGGGGCGAGGTTTAGAAGCATGCGGTCGAGCAAAACTACTTCATTAGGTGCCACGAAGAAGAAGTGGCCTAATGTGATAATGTTGAAGTGCCTGAATCAGCACTTATGCTCTAAATACATATTAACATTTGTTCATCACTTAAGGACGAGGAACCATATATGGTAGATTCATTAATCTTGATTTTCTCCATGAAAATTAAAAACAAATAAATGAAAATGTTCTTGTGATATCCTACGATAACACTCTAGGGTTGACATTTAGTATTTCAATGAGTGGCCTATAAAGGGTTAATGAGGGGTCAGTTCACACTATAAAATTCACTGATTACAACATGTGTCTTCCATTAACACATGTTTATTTTATTTATTTTACTTTAATCCCTCATTTATAAAACAACCAAAGCCAAAATAAAAAGACTAGGTCAGATATTCAGGATGAAATACACTTAAAATGTTAAGTTTCCAGTTTATCTATGGAGCCACTAAGGACCAAAACTGTCAATAATAAAGCAATAAATTAATGTATATGCCATTAAAAGCATCAATAGTAATATATTAAAATAAATGAAGGTATGTGTGATGTGAATTGATACTTGTTTCAATTTGTTTCTGTGTTGTTGCTTTTTTATTTTTTTCAGTTCTTTGGTATTTATTTACTTTGGACACATAATTGTGGAGTGAAGTCCTGACTGCCTGTAACCATCTCCGTCCTGGTTCTGATATCGATTAACCGGCAGGCCAAAAGCTGACCCCATGAACTTAGACATACATAAAAGAACATAAAAAGAAACGTGACAAATAAATAAATGAGGGGTAATATATAAAATAGACAGAAAATGAATACATTTGGGGAAAATACAAAGCGAAAAATAAATATAGTGATAAATATATACAAATAAATGTTGAAAAGGACAAAACTAATAAATAATAAAAAAAATAAATGGTAAAATTAATAATTTGGTAAATAAACACCAAATAAAATTTGGCAAAAGCAACAAACAAGATCACTTTTTTCCGTAAGGAAACATTTACCTGCTTTAATATAATTTTTGGAACATTTATATTTATCACTCATAACCCATCAACCTAGAAATTTCCACCTAATTAACGTTGGCTTCCTACAGGAAAACAAAACTGCTCCAGTTCACCGGAGACACGAAAATCAAACAACGGCATCCAACTCCACTTCCATCCAGCTGAACATCATTCATACTGCGCGAGTGTAATTCAATCATTTATTCAATGATCTGACTCTATTTGAGGCTGAGTTTAGGATAAAAATCTTAGGTATGCGATTACACGGAGTAGATTCGAAAGCTCCTGCATGTATTAGGCGGCGGATTCACAACTCCGGGGACAAAGGAACTGCTGAACTAACACTACACCTCATTCCCACATGTAACCTGATGCGCACCGCTGAAGCCAAAGGCAGAGCAACACACAAACAAAGGAGCTTAGCAACTGTGGGAGCAATAGCTGGCAAGTACCAAAGCCTCCATCCAGCCAACACCCCCCCCCGCGACTTTCTCACCTTCAATCTTATCTTATCTTATCTTATCCGAGAAGGACCCTGCAGGGCCGTCGGTGCGCTCTGTCTCCGGCAGATCTGTTTAAATAAACTCTGTTGAGGGTCTCCTTATATGGAGCTAAACGGGAACAAAAGTCAGAACGGGATGGTATCAATCAGACGCGAGCAGAGGGCAGCCGCCGACAGCTGCTGGGGCTAATAAAGCTAATAATGAGGCATAAAAAGCGCCGTAAAAATAGACTAAAACATCTAAGAGGCAGACAGGCGGGAGAAAAGACACCGGAGCTCGGTTTGAAATATGCATCGGGGGGGACTGGTTTTGTTTTCCGCTGTCAGCGCGGCCTCGACGAGGACGTAATTCTTGCTGAAGGTGCACATGACCGCACGGAGATGCCAAAATCATCCGAGGCAAAGGGTCTGACGTTAAGACGCCGCGCTCACGCAGCGCCGTTGCGCGATTTATGTCACTCTCAAGACTTGCGGTTTTATCGTACGTGACGAAAAGCCAGAGCTGAACCTTGAAGAATATTACTGGTGAGGAAATCGCAGCAACCCAACCTTCCCTTTGCCAAACTTTCCCGAGGTCTCACCCTTGATTTAACTCCTGTGTTCGGTGGTAACGCTATTCGGACACCTGGGGGGGAGGGGGGGGCTGGATGTGAGGCGCAAGTTACGAGAAGGCACACAACAATGAGTCCTCTAAACACTCATAACAACAGGACATTCTTGGCCGTCTCAGAACTCATTCCTGAGACCTCCTGACGTCAGCTGTTGTGATATACGATCGTTTTCTGTGTCCGGCGCGGATCGGGGCTGCATGCGCTGGAATTACCGGATGATTCACAGGCAAACGTGTCAACAGCTCTCTCCTGCAGACATCTGCTGCTGATTATAATATCGCTCTGTATTTACGTCGCTATCGGACCAGCTCGAGAAGCCGAGGAGTCGCAAAGGAGCCGCCCGCGGGCGGAGTGAGGCGTCAAAGTTTCACGACGCGTTAAACCTAAGCGAAGGTCAACCCGCGGGTTGAGCAAGGTAAAGACGAACCTCGTGCCGCCGTTTTATTGGGTTCGTTTTATTGGTTCCTCGTGAGTCGGGTGCCTACATTTCCATAGTGCTGACTTTGCCTGGTTCGAGCCTTTGAATCATTGACCATTTATGGCGCGCTCACACACACTAACATCGCGGGGCAGCAGGCTTCGATCAAAAACAGCAGTCCCTACCTACCGCAAGCCAGCCGAGCACTTCGCAGCCGGCGTACCAGCGCGGTTCCCTGGCAACGCCTCGGCCGAGCACAGAGGACCACAGAGCCCCCGGCCAAAAAACATCAGATCCTATTAAGGCCACTTGTGCAGCAGGTCCCAGAGGAACCGGGCACCTCTAATCACAGATCCTTGACTCCACGAGCACCGGTGTAGGTCATAACCCTATTGATACTCTATCGTTGCACCGTGCAGGTTTCCTGGTGCCAGCTCATGGCCGGAGGAGGAGGAGGAGGAGGAGGAGGAGGAGGAGGAGGGCACGGCGAGCGCCCCGCTCGCTGCTCAGAACGTATTTTACTTGGAGCTCATTTTTGTAAGCTTGGACGTAAATTCAATATTCAGCGATAGCTGAGATCTGGGAGCCAATATTTACTTTCAACATCTTTATCTTAAGATTGACTATTCCTGTTTGAGAGATCGCTCTCAACGTCCATAACGATATCTTCAAGTTCCTTATTTTATCTGACAGGCTAAACCCGAAAGATATATACGTACGTCTATGTACATGCAGTGCTGTCCAGAAGAATGAGACACTGGATCAGTCTTTCATATCCCAGAGTAACACAGTAACAGGTAACGCAGCCACAACAGAGAAATAATCTCAACATCTCAGAGTCAATTTACCATCACAGGAAGCAGCAGATTTAACCAACCATGACTAAATCCACTAAAATCAAAACTCGTCTTCAAGAGCACCCGTGAAATGTCATTTTTGAAGGCACTTCAGTTTTAGTGCATCAGGCCTTTGCACTCTGCTGCACATGAAGATATCTCCTAAACGACGAAGGAAAACAGGAAGTGCTTAAGAATGACTCACGACGTTGTTGGAAACATAAACTACTGGGTTAATTAATCTTCAAAATCTCTCTCTATCAGTGAGTTTTTTACATGTGTCTTTCCTTCCCTCCTGGACTCCACTAAAAGTTTTCATTCAGACAACAAAAGAGAGCGCAAATAACCACAGCTCACTCGAACAGACTTAATTGGAAGCGAAGCCGAATGCAAAAGTTCGTTCGAGCCCTTTAAAAGACAAAGATGTCGAATTACAAACGGCGGCTTAACGCTTCCCACCAAACAGCCTTTACACAAAATAAAAAGAAGATTTAATTACAATTAGATTTAATTGACAGAACCACGTCTAGGCGGAGGACCATTCAAAACTTTCAAATTTCTAATTTTCCCGTGGCAGAGACTTTTTTTTTTTTTGTCAGCCGGGCCAGATTCGTCTAATTAAACGACCCCACTATTGTATTCATGTGTCATCTCTATTCAGCTTGTGTTTGCTAAATCCGTTACACCCATTACCTGAAAAGCCTCGGCTCCCCTGCATATTTGCTCCGTCTTTAATTGAGAGCTTTTTTTGACCCGCTCATTCCGGGCTGGAATGAGGGACGCGACCTTGGGGCGATGTGAGAAGATTACAGTGTTTCTTCCTCCCTCCCGGAGCGTGTGCGCCTGCGTGTCCCGCCGCCAGGATCCGAGGTCCTTCGAGCCAGATGTGGAAGGACGCCGCTCTAACCTTGACGAGAGATGCTGCTACAGTAGCAACCTGCGCGTGAAACCCGAAAAGGCTCAGCAGGAATCTTCCATTCCTCGCTCTCTGCGCCCCGGCTGAAAATCAAAGCCTACGCATAAACCCGTGCGAGCTCGGGGCGAGTTGAGGTTTTCTTGCGTCAGTTATTAAAAACAGTCCCTGAGTTTGCTCTGCTCCGCGTTGACGTCGCTCTTCGCCGGCCTCGCGTGACGGACTGCAGGCCTGAGAGGTGTCACGCCACCATAAATGGATGTCTCCGTCTGTCTGCTAATCGTCAGGGTTCGAACGGGTCAAGTTTCACGGTCGGGGTCAGAGGTCACAGGTTAGGAAAGGGTTTTATTAAAAGGTCGGGGGGGGGTCAAACCGTGAGGTTGAGCACACTCCGAAACGTCACGACCGAACTCCTCAGCGGAGGCTCTCTTTGTTTTTCCTCCTCGTCCCACGAGGGCCTCGCCTAACAATCGCAGCTCAGTGAGGGTCTGTAAATGTTCCAACAGGTTAACCTTTAAAAGACATTTAAAACAAATGACCGAGGGAAAGCAAGCAGGGCCCGGCCTCGCCGCCTCTCTTTCCCTCCGCTCTTTTTACTCGGAACAGGATAGTCCGCTCCTCCCAATCACACGTCTCTCGTTCTCGTCGGCCATTTTTTTGACCTCGAGGTGTCGTCCGGGCGACGTGTGAAAGAGAAGGGCGGCTCATTCGCAGACTGTCACACACGCACGCACGTCAGCTCGACTCGGCGGCTGTCGGCTCCGGGCTCGTCACGGGCGCTCGCGCCGGCTTCCCTCCTTTCCGTTATCGGATGAGCCTCCGTGAACGGACTTAAAATTCCAAAGCGCTCATTAATGAGATTTAATCTCCCCCCTCGGCCCTTTTTCCTGTTCCGCCTTTGTTGCCGCTCGCCCAAGTGGACACCTTAAACCTTAGGTGCTGCGGTCGGACGGGCCGGAGGGTTAAAAGAGTCGGGGCTGGCGTCACCGCGAAGGAACCTTTGCTGCCAACGTGTTGTTTCTTTTTATCTGACGCAGCTGTTGGTTTGTCAGTGACGCCGCTTAAAAGTTCCCACATTTCCATCTGGAGTTAATGGAGGTGTTTGCAGCGGTTCATCCTCTATTAATAGTGTCACCGTCTTAGCGAAGGAATGGCCAAGAACTTAAGGCACACGGTCTCGTCCTGTACTTGAATGTATCTGAGGGAAAGTACGGGCCTTGGTAGCAGGATTAGCATAGCGGAGGTAGCCCTCTGAAGATAATCCAATTGCTACGGATGCTACAAATCAATGGGCAATATTACATTTGATATTTGCCATCTGCTCCCATCAGCAAATAAATGGCATTCAACGATGAACCTGCCCAATCTCACATCAACTTTAAAGCTGCCTAAAAATTGTGTTCATTGTGTGCACCCGGACTTGGACCACAATTATTATTTTCTTTCATTATTTACAGTCATTTTTACTTTAAGTTTCACAAAAGTGGCCCTAGCTGAGCTGTGAAACTATAATATCAGTTTTTGAAACTGTTATTGTACCAAAATCAGGTTCAATTTAAGTTTGTTACATACATATATATACATATATATTTGTGAAATTGGATTTGTCATCAATAAGGGTGAGTTCGGTGAATATCTGAAAAACTTTCACGCCGTTCTTTTTATTATACAAATGAACGCATCTGGTACCAGCTCATTTTAAACACCAGTATCATCAGCATCAACCTTTGCATCCCCCCGTTATCTATTAACATGTTATTTAAATCATCATCTGCAAAATGTCTAAATAATCATAACTTTGTCCCGTGATCACAAACATATTTAGTTTTTACCAGTATATGCGAGAAAACGGCAAATTAATGCTCACATTTTTAGAAGCTGGAACCTAAAACGCAAAATTACCAGATTAACTATCAGTGCGGGCGCAGATTAAATTTCTGCCCCAACTAATAAATTATTTATAGCCACTCCGAAGCAGTAATGAGAAGGAGAAAATCCTGAATTCATAGCGAGCTTCTTTTTCCACGAGTGATATATTATTACAGCCCGCGATGGATAACGTGACGATTACAACCAAACGGTTAATGAACCCGGGGCCCGTCTGAGGCCGTTTGGAGGTTTTTTTCCGAGCCCAACCTTGAGAGGCGCTGACCTTGGATGGCTAACTTTTTTCGCTGGCCCGGCCAACAGGCGCACAGCTGGATGGTCGGACGAGTTCGGCCCTGTTTGCCGTTCCGCCCGGCTACCTCCCGTCTTTGAGGCTCTTCCCGTGACCATAAACGGCCCTTGTTGCTCAGAGATCCGCGGGGTCACGCTTTCAACCTATGGGGCCGATAAGGGATGAGGAGCCCGTCTGCTAAATTGGGTGCGAGAGAGATGGAACAGGAAAAGGAGGGGAGGGATGGGGAAGAGGGGGGGGGGAGGAGGGAGGGCGGCACGCTCGAAACAGTACCAGGGCAGAGAGGAGGGAGGGGGGAAAGTGGGAGGAAACGGCGAGAGAACGAGATAACCGGGTGGCACGTAGGAAAGAAAGGAGGGAAGGAAACGGAGGGGAAGGGAGATAAAAAGAGGAGAGGGGAGGAAGGAGGACGAACGGGCGGCGCGTTATTTAAGAAATTAGACGAGTTATTGGTTGGAAAACCCGCGCGGGGCATGAAAAGAGTGCGAGGGCAGGTGCAAAGACGAGGCAGGGATCCTGTACACTGTAAGGTGGATAATTATAGCGTGTGAGTAAGCAACATTGAGCGGAGGTGACAAAATAAGTGCGTGGACGGTGTGTGTGTGACAAAGCACGACAAAATGGCTGACGCCGCGTAGAGAAGGGGAGGAAAAAAAAAAAAGAAGAAGAAGAAGAAGAAGCTCACACATCCTTCCGTTGTCACATTCGTTACAAAGAAAGCGTCACGTTGACGGCTGAGGTCTTCTGAGGGAACGGAGCGCCGCATTTCTCCCGACAACAGGTCAAGCTTTAAAAGCCGCGTATAAATACGCAGCGCCGTTATTTATCCCTTCACTTTTTTCCCCCCCTTTTCTTCTCGCATCAGCTCAGCGGACTCCTCTGCCAGACGTTCCTGACGCTGAGCCTTGTTGTTGTCTTTTCAAATACCTCTTGTCGCACAGCTGACAAATGGCTAAGATAAGATGACAATTCCCCTGGTGCTTTTATAAATAAACTCCAACCTATCAGATGGAGAGATGGAGCAGAGTTTTCGCCGCTCGTGCGAGTCTGTGCAGTGGCGTTTTTTTTTATTGTGTGTGTTAAAGCGTATTCCTAAATATTTTATTTTATTTTATGCTATTTTAATCTGCAGTAAATGTCTTCTATAAGGTTGCTTGCGCGCCCTCCCTTTCGCCCCGCGATGGCCACTTCACCCCGCGCGCTCCCCCCCTCCGCTAACGTTTCATGTCACAGGCTGTTAATGTATCTCCGTGCCCTTTTCGTGGATACATGCGCGCGTTCGGACCACACACATGCCCACGCCGCCGCGCCAACAGAGTGGCACCGGCCTCCCTCCGCTTCCGCCTCAGCCTCTCCAGCGGCGCAGCTCCCCGCCTTCGCCTCCTCACGGGAAAAGGTCAGGCCGGCCGCGCGACCCGCTATTTGAAAAGGACCTGGTGGATACAGGCCGGAGCAGGCCGAGTCCACAATCACAATTACACCCCGGGGAGATGCGCCGCATTTTGCTGAACCCTCGACTCGAGCGATATTCTGTTTCTCTTCGGGGGGCCGCCGGGTAAAGATCCACTTACGTGTTCACGGTCGGCCAGGAACACGGATCAACACGTGACCGGCGAGTTCCCCTGCCGTGCGGAGACCGTTAACGACCGGGGGAAGACAGTTTAGTTTCACTGTAAACTGCGATTTCAAGTTCATCCTGTGGAGAAAGCGGCGAAAGCGCAGCGGCTCTGCGTGTTTGGTCGTTTGTCAAAAATTAAGTGCGGACCTCCAGCGCTGGAGAGGTTTGGGCAGGTTTAAGTAAACACTAGTTGGCTGGAGGGGGGGGGGTAGACGGCAAACAGGTGAAGGGTCAAGCATAGCATGGGTGACTTTGTTAGCGGCGCTGCATACCACACACTCCCAACCTGCCTCGCAGATCTTTGCCCTCTCTCTTCTCCTCGCTCTGTACGATCCTCTGCCTCTCAAATCTCAGCTAAATACAGAGAAACAACGTCCGTCTGCTTTTCAAATCAAATATGTGCAATTCGCAGTGATACAACGCAGCCAAAACAAGCTGACTGACCCACAACAGAGGCAGGAATTTATACAGAGTCTTCAAAGAGTCTGCCTGTGTCTTACCACCAATGCATTAACAAAAGTGGTCCAAGTATTTGTAACTTCAAAACACCAAACTCTTACACTTTTTTGCTTTTAAAAGTTAACGGACTCTTAACCGTAGCTTTTAAACGGGTCGGATTTCTGTCGGCCGGCCGATCGGTTCGTCGACAAGTGCGTGAAACATTGACACGTTTAACTTTTGGTGAACTTCTTCCGAGCGCGCACCTCGTCATGATTACCTTACTGATAACACAAACACATCTGGGAATAGGCAGTGCAACTCACTTGGCAGCTCATTAACTACGCTAATGCCTATAAATGCGTTTCGCTATAAACAGTCTCGTTTTAAATCTTCGCTTCGCGAAGGTTATGGTATTAGACGTTTGTTTAAAATAACTGGAAGAGCTGTGTTTTCACGTCGGAGGCCGTGCTCCGCGGTGCTGTTGAAATGCACTGCGTCGCGCTGACGTGTGTTTCTGTTATTGTGGTCGGGGTGGGCTAGGTTAAATAACGGAAAACGCTTTTTTTATGCGTTCGACTCGTCCCAGTCCCGCCTCACGTCACCGACGGCCGCGGCCACGTCCCGGGGCGAAACATCCGAAGCATCTTCAGGTGACGTCCGCTCTCAGGTGTCCGCTGCCCATACAAGGCCCGGAAACCGGGACCCCGGGTCCGCGACCGCTATCTTTGACGCTCGCCACGTGAAGAAAAAACGGCGGCGCGTCGCCTCGACGGCATGTGAAAGCATCCAGAACACCTGATAGTGAAGCTTATCAAACCAGCCCCGGGAGATTAGACGCTGCCGGGGCTGAGAAACCTGCATACCTCGTCTGCGGCAGGCCCATGTTTGGTGAGCGCCGGTGCGCGGGAGATAAACATTAAGCGTTTGGTGTACACTGACGATGGCGTGTGAGGTTGAGCAATGGAGCAGGCATGAGAAGCCAAGCTCGCTGCGGTGCTTTACTGGTGCGAATCAGTGATCCATTGAGTTGCTTACTACGCTGTGCAAGAGAGGAGGGAAGGGAGGAGGGGATGGGGGGGTGTGGGGGGGTGGGGGGTCAGCATGTGAGAGTCATACCAGTGAGGCTGTTAAACTTTGGCTCTTATAAGGTTATAGTTTATGGTTGCTTTGGTGTCGTTAAGCATAAGGCCCCTTTTTACTGTTTGATGAACTTTGGGAATGTTTCAAGACGGGAGACTCAAACGGTAAAACGCTTAAGTTTGTATTGTCCTCTCGCTCAAACGGCCACGCACAGAAGTCGCAAGCGTCCGCACCCGCCACAGTCTCCCCCCAAAAACCGTACCGCCGTTACAACCCACACCATTACACGAAAGATAAAGTGGCTCCGTCTAACCTTGGATTAATTCACCCGAGTACATTTAAGTCCCCGCCAGCCTGGACGGCTTCCAAAGATTTCCACAACCATTAGATTCATCTGGCCATTACTCTCCGTGCCTCCGTGTCTGCCTTTCACACACACAGACACAATCTCATCTAGTGCCTCGGCTCGCGGGCATCGTGGAATATCAAACATGTTACGGCCCACTCCAGACGAGCGCCATTTTCGCCGCGGACGTGTCCGACGGCACCGAGAGACCCCGGCGTCTTCGGAGAGAGCGCCGGACGGGCGGTGGTTTAACGGCGTGATCACTTTTGGAGGACGTGGTTTGCGGTGCCGTTGAGCTGGATTGAATTTAACTACAGCTGTGTTGCCAAATAATAAAAAAATAAATAAAACAAACGCTGAAGATGCTACGATGAGTAACGCACCATCTGAAAAGTGGAAATTAACTATTTTTTTCGTTTTGGTTAGGATCACAGGAGCATTTGCTCTTCCCGCTGAGACAAACATGCGCAGAAAATACACGATTAACACACGCACGTCTCCTTTTTCCTGCGTTTTACACCACTTCCAATTCGATGCATTTGCATTTGCGCTCGGAGAACTTCTCCTTGCAGAGGCTAAACTTCCGTTCGCTGAGAAAACAGGCGAATCAATCATTCAATCATGACAATAATGCGTTAGTATTGATCACCCCGGCTCCGCTGCTGTGCTGCGAGTACGGGGGGGGGGGGGGGGTCATGAGACGAGCAGGGCTTTAAAGTGAATCCCTTCTCTGCCCTCATCTCTTTCGGTGCTACAGAAACTCCCTGCCTGCATCCACAGCAAACCTTCAACAGTGGACCAAATATGGTATCACATCAGGCCGGGCACGTTTGACTATTCAGTTACAAAGCGACGAGCGCTCCAAGAGAAATAACTGATATAATCTGATATACCTTTCTTACATCACTGGGCTGCGGATGTGCGTGCGTGTGTGTGTGCAGCTCTGTCGTTTTGAATCGACAGATGCATCAGCGCCAGAGAAATTAACTCAAAGAGAAACATATTGACAGATGAAGGAACTGGGCTGGACCGAGAGGGAACACGTTTCCAGTGGATCAAGGCATGTTTAGGCGGAATTAACTCGCGGCCTTCTCGTTTTTTTTGCAGTGCTGCAGTGAGTCTGCGCTGCAAAGAGTTATTGCCTACATGTTGCAGCAGCAGTAGTTTGAACTTCAATTGCTCCCACAGCTTCGGTGAAAACTAATTCGCCCTGGCTCAGAATTCCCTTTACTACAGTGCCCTTGCTTTATTTTACAGTAGGACATAACCAGCGACGCATTAACACACATAGCTTCAAAGTTACTCATTGAACTGCTTGTTAGTGACTCATCAGTGCTCCTGCTTTTGTTCGTACTTTCAGGGAAGTGTTTGAGGAGAAGGAAATGCTTCACTTTGAAATGGCTTCACGAGACACACACACTCACTTGCCAATTCATTAGGTACGAGAGTGAACGCGCAAATTCCCTTTTAATGTAACAGTCCTGCACGAAGTCTTAGCTTCATAGAGGTTTTTTCATCCGTATTTACTTTGAACGTGTTTTTGTCAGCAGGCTGAACAACAGAAGCACTTTAATGTTTAATTTGACCCAAGTTTCACAGCACCGTGAAAACACAGCCTCCAGAATTAACTCGAAGACGAATTGTCACGTCCCTTGCGCATTGTGGAAAACTGCGTGCGAGGCTGCTGATGTTAAGACGTTTTTAGTTTTCGCAAGTGTGCCTAATGTTTTGGCAAGTGAGATATCTGCGCGTGTCTAAAGTAGATTTACGGAGAGGAAAAACGCCACGAGCTTCGCGCGTGAACCACAACGATATATGCGCAAAAACTTTTAAGAGATTTAAAATCTAAATGAATTTATTCTAGGTTTCGGTTGCTAAAAAAAGTCGCTAATGACGTGACGACGTAAAAAAATAAAAAATAAAAAAAAGACTCGGTTTATCGGGATGTGAAAACGCAGCAGGTATATATATACATACATACATACCTCCTCTTCGTGGTTGGTGAATTCACTCTGCTCGTTCTCTTTCTCGATTTTGTTGCTATTCATCCTGAGCCGGACTCTTTTCTCACTTTCACCTAGACTGTTCTTCTCCTCCTTCCTCTTCGCCTTCGTCCCCGTTCTTCTTCTCCGGGTCCCACAAATTAAAAGCAGACCGAGAGTCCGCGTGCGGCCGCTGTCCCACTGACCCGAGCTTCCCACTACTTCAGCGACATCAATGATGATGAGGGGGTTTTGTTTTCTTTTTCTCTTGACAGAAAACAGGAAGGTGTCGGCGGCGTTGCAGATGTTCGTCAGATATTCCTCAGCATTCCCTGGAAAGCTTCTCCGCGAGGCTCTTGTTGCTGTTCCCCAAATGAAATACAGTAAATGTTGAGTGGACCGCGCCGCCGGCAAACTTCTCTCCCCATCTCCCCATCTGAGGGAGGAGGAGGAGGGAGGAGGGAGGGAGGAGGGAGGGGTTTAGGGTGGGGTACTAGAGGGTGGGATGCATGAATGCACCGTCTGCTCGGCTTTATCACGATTTATCAAGTGCAGCAAGAGAGGCACGGTGGAAAATCAGTACCACTCACCTTATGGGCCAGCTGAACGTTATTTTAGTCCCGGCAACATTCCTGCAATATTCTTCCCATGCGGTGGCTTATATAGTTATTCTTAGCAACTGCCTTGTTAATTACAGCTTTAATATGATCTACATTATGTGCAAAAAAATAAATAAAGACGCCCTGTATTTTTATTATTTTTAAGTTTAAGTTCAGAATTAAATCCAATTTAAAAAAAAAAAAAAAGTCTTTTTCATAGCAGGAAAAACAAACAAATAAATAACTTTGCTCACGAATAAACTCCATACTGCCCCCTCTGGTGGTTTTCACAACCTCGTGACTTTAAATTTTAAAAGTTTGCGAGATGTGACGCATTTGATGGCGTTTTAATTAACGACGTGAGTTAATGATAAGTCAGAATTTTCTTTCAAAACTCGTAATGACCTCATGAAAACTTATATTAGCGATGACTGAAATCCACTTTTCGGCAAGTACTGCATCTTCTTGTCTAGGTTTACCTACTTCCAGGATACTTTATGGGACTGAGCCAATGAACTTTGCCTCACCTGCTGTTTTACTATCATGACAAGTCAAAATTTTCTGCCGTAAATTAAAGCCTGTCCAGACCACAGGAACTTTTTTATACCCGCAGGTGGAACTGTGAGTTCTTGGTTAGAACACGGAAAGCCGTGTACACCAATTGCTTTGCATAATAAGTAGTAACCACCAGTTTTATTATCATGACGAGTCAAAAAGCGTTCTGTAAAATAATGTTTATGGGCATGTCGAGACCACAGGAGCCTTTTCATTTGATACCTTAAAATGGAACTGTACTTGTAACATCAGCTTGTAGGTAAAGAGAACCCTGTTGTGAGTCGACTGTTTCTGATGCTAACAGTTTAACAAGCTAACAGCTGGGTAACTTATAGCCATGACAAAACCATTTCCTCAGACTCGTTTAAAAATTGTAAAGAAAACAACTTGTGTACTCGAACCCGACTGGACCCTTTTTTGTGTGCCTCCACTGTTAGAAATGAGAACCATCTCAGTTCTTACTTTTAAAGGTTAGATTAAAAACTTCAGTGTACAGTGGCTGGTACAGGTGAAAGTGTATGTTGATTGATTGGACGCATGAATGCAACACCTGCAGTAAGCACCTCAAAACAAGTTGTAAACTTTGGTAAAACATTAGAAGGTGAAGTCTGGGGTCGCTGTGTTTATTTTCTGTTGCACAAAACCAAATGCCAACTGTTTAGTCTGAACGTGTCAAATGCTAATTTGAAGCCAGCAGCTAATTAGCCTGGCCTACTATGAAACTTGGAAATAAGTGGAAACCAGAAACTATTCCTTCAAACGTATTAGGTCTCCATTGTTTCACATTTTTCACTTATCCACCAGATATGCATCAAACGACCACCTTAACTTTGACATTAAATACATGTAAGGTACTGGAATCAGCCTGTTGATGGGTGGGTATGTATTTGTTTCCTAAGTTGTCGACCCGACTCCACCTGCCCTCGGGTCTCCAAACTATCCGTGAAAACTAAAATAACAAGAACTGTGTGTTAACAAATAATCTTTTATCTTCTGCCCGGGCCCTTTTGTTTCTCTATGATTCTCCACACTCATACTCACTTATTGCAGCTGACACTCGACGACAGGTTCCAGTCAATCACAGGCCCGACACCTACAGACACTCAAAATCACACCTAGGGGTAGGTTAGAGGTTAGAGTACGACTTTAGAGGAGACATGCTGGTTTGTTTTTCATACTTATTGTATGTTGGACTGTTTAACCTTTGACTGGCATTGTAACCACATGGTTGGTCTTTTTTGTAGCAGTAGACAATAAAATGCTCAGTTTCTCCTTTTTGTTCCCATTTTCTAACCATTGCTAGTCAGTTTGTAAGATACACAAATTTGCCCATGCGTGAACACATCATATATTCAAATATCTATACTGTGGCTTTTATATTTTTAAACAGATGACCATAGCTTGAAAATATATATTATACAGCTTCAGTATTTATATCGTATGTGTGAACGTTTTAATAATGATATGTCAAATTACTCAGTTTGCAGTGCACGCTATTAATATAGATTAAAAATAAATGATATTTAGTCGCGATTAATCATATTTCTTGTTGTGGAAGTCAAAGGGTTAACTAAGCTGCAGTACATACCATAAGTTTCTGTCATAAATACGGGATCACAAGATGACTTGTCACTCATTAAGGCGTGCACACTCAGGAGTATTTCCCTTGCCTCAACACCTTAAAATGCAGCACTCAGCATAATTCATCATCTGTAAAGAGGACACCAAGCAAGAGACACAGACAATTATCAACCTGACTCTTTAATACATTTCACGTGGCTCTTAGTTTGTCATTCCAAGGGAGTATTTTGTGGTTTCAAGACGAATAGTTCTTCTGCGACGTCACGGAGATAGCTTGTTTCCGCCATGATTTACACTAAGCCGTGCAGGTTGCATATGTCAAGACGTGCTGAAAGCACCACCTGTACATTGCTCAAGACTGAGATATGATAAGTTGCACTAATCCACTGTGATCTCTCCCAAGACTGTTTGATTTATGACCCTCGTGTGAGGAAACGACCAGACCCCTGGGCTATGGAAGAGACGTGTCAACAACAGTGGAGGCGAGAAAACGCTAGAAACTTCACTGGCACGCCTGCTACTGTCTACAGTGAAGGGTGCAAATCGGCCTTAAAAGCAGCGATCAGGTGACGAGGCGGCCTCGAATGCCCCCCCACCCCCACCCCCAATTTTCAAAACATTTATTTTGAGCAACCGCCTCACTTTGAGTTCCACGTTGAAAAGTTCAAAGCTGACAGTAGCTCGGCAGTGGAGACTTTGACTATATGTCGGGTGACACTTATTGCACAGGACAGACGCTCGCTTTGTGTGACAGCCGGTGCAGAAAACAGGGCCGGTCGTTTTTGCTGAACCTGCACCTCAAAAGCAAAAATAAAAAACAAACAGAAGAAGAAAAAGCAAAGTCGTCACGTATCGGTCTGCTCGGATTCCGGCCCTTTCCTCTCCCTGATCATGTCTGTATCAATTACACCGCATCCGAGGCGTGCACGGGCGAAGAGGGGACGTTGCAGAGTCTTTTATGCTGATGAGAACCGGGTTCGGGATGATGAGAGAGGGAGGGGGGGGGGCTCTGAGCCTTCGAAGCAGATAAAAATGGAAATGCTCCCTTCGCTGCTCAACACCCTTGTATCAAAGCTTCCTGCTGGAGTCTGGGGAGCAAGAAGGGGAAGGAGAGGTAGGAAGGGGGAGTGGAGTGGAGTCGGGGAGGGGGGAGAGAAGGGGGAGATGTCCCAGCTGTGTTTGACAGGTCTCAGAGCTGAGCTGTGTGGTCTGATGTTTTGAGTGGGAGGGTGCCCCTTCCCAACCCCCCCGCAAACACACACACACACACACAGACACACAGATGGGGTGATGGAGGAAGAGCAGCAGCCAGGAGACGGTCTGGTCACGGTGTCCTGGGCAACATGTCAGCGAGCTTTGACGTGGTCCAGGCTCACATGAAGATATCTCTGCGTTATCCGAGGGGCCGCTATTTTAACCCAACGCAACAATGTCGGCTATTCCGCCTGGAGAAGCGTCGCTATCTCCGAGTTAACGGAAAGAGAAGGTGAACCACGCATTAGAGATCGACGCCGCTCTCATATCTGTGTGCTAAATGTGAAGCTACAGTCAGCAGGTTGGTTTGGCATAAAGATTAGCCGGCCTGGCTGTGGTCGGAGCTGAAATAATCAGCACCTATAAAGCTCACTTATTTGCAGGTTATATTACATGTTGGAGTAATATAATGTTGTATGTAGATGAGCACTTTTTCCAGCAGCTGCGATGGGAAGACACTTTCAAATTAGTCTTGCTGGAAAACTGTATTGTACTTAAATTATATATTGGAACAATATATTTATGCAAAGAAAATATGTGGTTGTTTGCGTGGCTGTCCACTGCAAGTGTACACGGCAAATAAAGCTAGTTTGATTGTTGTTTCCTAATTCCTGGTTTCACGTTTGTGCATCAGATTCATGCCTTTTTTTTTTTTTGAAAGCTTTTTAGATGCACTGCTATGCTGTGAAATATCAGCCAAGCCGTAGCCCACACATAACACTTTGTTTTTTCACTTAACGTGGATTTTGTTTCCTTTCCACAAACCCCCGCCGGCCGTTTCCTCCGTTCCTGGCCTTAATTGCTAAGCTAAGCTAACCTGCTCCGCATTTATCCTAACGTTATTTCCTAAAATGCTTTAAGAGCCGCATGTCTTGCCAGCAGGCAGCTCACCAACAATGGGAGGACTGAAAATTGAGACATGAATCAGATTATCCAACACCATCTTGTGGATCACTGACTCATAGCTAAAAGGCCAGCTTGACATGAAGACCAAAACAAGAATCTATCATGACACATCGTCGATGTATTGAGCAGCAGTGGATCCCTGAGGAAGGACTCCTGCAGCTCTTACGATCAGCCCAGTACGCATCAGATGATGTCTTCCTCTTTTTTTCTTTTCTTTTTTCTTTTTTTTTGCATTCCTATGACTCAGAAGCAAAGCAAACTCCTAATGACTGCTTTTCCAAAAAAAAATTAAAAAAAGAAACTAAGGGAAAACAATGTTGCAATCCGTCCAGAGGTCCTCTGTAAAAACAAGGAAGCCTATCCACCAATTTGACAGCAGCTCGGTGTTTGTCAGAGCAACATAACTTCACCCTTTTGAGTGATGTGGGGTAAGTGGCTCTCAGCGGGCTTACAGCCAGGCCATTCCATTCCTTTGACTTACTGATACACAGTATTCCTCCCTTATGCTTAGTGCCCTTTGATCTTCCTCTAAGATCACTAATGAGCAATTTGTGGTCAGACTGACCTGTTCTAATTAGCCACGAGAGCTCTGGTGCTTTGTTTCAGTTTGCTCGGTCTATTCCGGTGGCTTCTTTTACAGCCAAAGCTCTGTTTACTCTGTGCAACTTAAAATCAATCAGTAAGTTGTTTGTCGTTTCGTCATTTTAACTTGTGTGTGCAGCCGTGTCGCCGCTTGCCTTAATGGCCACGCCAGCCATTTTTAGAGAGAACCTTTAGGCTGTAGCCGCTACGCTGGGAAGACGTGTGCATCAAAGCCTTAACTTGTTTTAATCGGCGTGACTCAGGTGCACACGCAAAGTTACGCTCTGCTTTCTGTCAATACAAGCTTCGAAGAAACAATCCTTCAAGAGCATCACATGTCCACCCACAGTCTGAACCTGTCCTTTTGTTTTGGGAGTCTGGAAAAGTTAATTCAAAGTTGAGAAGGCTATAAAGTCCAAAACCTCATCCAACCACCTGTCTCTCTGTTTCCTGCATGGACAGACCTGCAGTTGACCGCAAAGTCTGTGTCATTAGCGTTCATGGTTCAGTGGGCAGTGGAAGAGTTGAGTGTAGCGCAGAGGGCATGTTCAGTACGTCTCTCTCTCTCTCTCTCTCAAATTCCCAAATGTTGACACAGGTCTACGTAATGTGCTGTAATGTTCGCTTTGACTGCTGCTGAGTGGCCCTAAAACAACTTTAAGCAGGTCAAAGGGAAGTACATGAAGTTATACATAGTCTTTTGTTGCGCACTGAAGCCAATAAAAGGTTAAACTAAAACCCGAAGTCTTTGTCTTTCCCACTGCCTTTAATCTTCAGTGAACAATGTGCATGTAAATAAACAGTTCACTGGCTTCCTGCTTCAAGCTGCTGAACTACTATGTCCATACTCTCTGTACTGACCTTTACTTACAGGGAATATAAATCTTCTCCTCTCATTTTCATTCTCTTACAAAGTAATTAAACTCTACATAATATCACTACATGATATCACCACCACCGTGGTGTGAACAGCAAGTAAATACATCCACATGCTACCACATGTTTGCAGCACCAGTTTGTTTGTGTCAGTTCATCACGTTAGCATACCTACTAATTAGCACCAACAACTAAGTGCAGCTGAGACATAAACTACCTTGGCTTCCATATACATATGGATACTTAATGTAACTAAGTTACATAGTCTGTAATTTTGCATGTTAAAAAACTATTAAAGTTATAATTTATTAATTTAATTAATAGCTGGCACTAGTACTTAATTCACTTATAATGCATGTAAATGCTAACATCATCTTGCTAGCGGCGACAATGCTAAGATCCCAACACCACAGATTTTATGGCCAACAGCTGTTTTTGCTAGTTTAGCATGTTAGCATCTTAAGGTTAGCCAATTAACGCCAACCATAAAGTGAAGCTAAGCTCAGCTTCCAGATGGGTTACCTAAAGTCTGTTTTAATGTTATTAAACTGGTAGTATTTTCACTGCCAGATATTAATATAAAGTGAAATTATCATCATGCTAATATGTTTGTGATGACAACAGACAACAGCTAAAGGCACTCTGTGCTGGTTTAGAATATTAGCGTACCATTATCAACAATATGCTAATTATTACCAACCATAAAGGGCGACTAAGGCTGTCTGTTGTCATAAACTGTCCCAGCTCCAGTGAACATATAAAGCTAGTTTACTTCATCATTTTACACGTTCTTTATTTCTGTCTGTAAGGAATTAATATAATTTCACTGCCACATATAAAATAAAATGCTGTAAATGACATCAATGTGCTAACATGTTTGTTGTTTGTGTTACTTTAGCATATTAGCATGCTAACATCTGCTAATTAGCGCCAACCATGAAGTGCAACTTCTATAGCAACTGCTATAAAATTAAAAGACATTTATACTCCAAAACCACAAATATCAGGGATGTTTGTCAGAAACATCAGGGATATCATAGATGTCTGTGCCCATTTTCAATTCTATCCATCTCATAGCTACTGAAATATTTCACCGTGGACCAAAATGGTGGACCAACCGGCTGACATCTACAGAGCCACGCTGCTAACATGGCTGAAAAGGCACGACGTCCGGTGGCTCAGAGTCCCCGTCGTGATGAAATTAATTATTTCTGTGGGATTGCACTGGAAATCACTGCGGCCTATAGGTCACATTTCAGTTTTCAAAGGTGGAGTGGACCTGGATGCAAAGGTCAGCTGTCAGAAAGCCTTTATCCTTCCAAAGCAACTGGTGGCCTGTTTGAACATGACTGACTGCAGAGTACCACACCAAGACTACAGCTATATGTGCACACTAAAGAGTATCATTGACTCATTCTGTAGCAAACTCCTCTGTATCCAGTGTTGCACTCCAAACAAAAATCTCACGCCTCTGTCTCTGTTTATGAAAGGGTATTATTGACTCTTTGGAGAATGCTGCATATTGTAGCTAAGTCCTGATATTGACTTGAGGTAATCATATGAAAAGAAAAGCAAATACCACTGCGATGCCGAAAGGCTGTTTTAACAAACGACTGGGAGCCAGATAATTTAGTTTCTGTACAGTTAGGGAGACGTATAAATAACTGCTTCCAAATATAGAACAGCATTTGAACTTCCTCTCAAATTCCTGCCATGAGCTGCTATCATCATAGCCATTTCCCCCGTCTAAAAAGCCCTCCGCAGATTAAGAGGCCACACTAGCGCCCCATGAGGTCCTTGTCACTCTGCACATCCGTGCAACTGTGCGCAGCATCTGTCTTCCTTGTCACATTAAAGTAATCTGACGCTTTGGCAACACCCCAAAATAAAAATGATGGCGGTGGGGGAAAAAAAACAAAACAAAACTGAAGAAGTGAGAACAGAAAGGAGCCTAGACGTGACCCCGGCTGTACTCCGCCGCTGAAATAATTAGCCCCTGGTTGATGTGGACTCCTCGTGGGACTCCGCCGTGACATGTTCAAATGAGTATTGGCAGTGCGCGACACCAGCTGCGGGCCTCCTACGGGGAGCTGCCGTGCCGTGTGGCGCCCTGCCCACTGAGCGAGACAAAAAGCCTTTAAACTCTGAGGAGCAGGAGCTGCGGCGGCCTTGGCTTTGTTTTACAGCTACAAGAGCTTAAAGGAAGCAACTGTAAACTGCGACATCTGAACTTTTCATGTCAGGTGTTTCGGGCAGTTGTGCTGTAATGACTCTTTACCCTCGACCACACACAAATGCACACTCATCCAAATCTGTGAGCCCGCAGATCAGAGCACGGGGTGGGGTGGGGGGGACTTAAGATATGAGATGGAGTGAGGGGGGGCCCAGACAATATCCAGGCCCATCCTGATGTAGAAATGCAAGTTGAAACCACACCCATGCCAATTACAATGAACCATGCTCTGTTTGGAATTCCCACTGTACCCACAGCACCAATTTGCCAAACCCTGAAGGGAGGGCACAGAACTGGCAACCCAGCGAATCCAAGAGGGAGATGGCCGCGCCCATAGCTATCTTAGATATTAATCACTAACCATTTTGAAGTGATAAATCAGCTTAAACATACACAAACTGTACTTTGGTGGGAGTATTTCGGCACGGAGTTGTTTTATTTGTGGGAGTATTTTTAAACCCCCAAACATGATAGAGTTATTTTTAGCTGTATTACTAATAAATAGTATTTTAATTCGATGCTTTTTTTTTTTTATCAGTTAATGAAAAAAAGCCCTTAGAGTGAACAGAGGGAACAAAGTTGCTCAATAGCTCCTCCTGATGGCCAAAAAAATGTAAAAACAAACAAATGCAATCTTTTTCATATCTTTTTTTTTTATTATTGGAACATTTATAAATATAAATGATTGCAACACATTAAAATAGTTTGGCAGCATTAACTGTTGAAGGTGCAAAACACATGTCAGAAGTGATGCAAAAGCAAAGAAAAAAGTGCAAAAGTAGTCGTTTTCAGTGGGAGAGGTATTCCAGTAGACACTATGAGCACTGTAGTGTAAGACAACTGTATGCTGGGGGAAATGTGAGACCTTCAGGTGCTGTGGATTGCTGTGGTTTTTATTCTTCTCTATCCAGATCCATGTTAGTTCCTCACAGGTGTGCTGTTGCCTTTCACCGTCTTCTTCAGGTGGTGGTAGTTGGGCAGAATCTTCATGAGGAAGTCCAGTTGCAGAGTTTGAGGCTAGAGGAAGAATAAAAAAAAAAAAGAAAAAGAAAGAATAAAAAAAAAAATCCATCCCCGGTTAAGCAATTTGTACACGAGCCAATAAATCTCACAGACACACGTGAGCGCCGGTGAGGAACTGACCTGTGGCTTTTCGCTCTGCACACGCCTGATGCAGTTGGAACCGTACACAACCGTGTTCTCCGGCACGACCTCGCACGTGTTGATCTGGCAGCACGCGCCGATGATGCAGCCGCTTGTTAGGATCACGTTTCTTCCCAGATCGGCTGGGATTTAATATTAGAGAAAAATAAGTCTTTATCGTGGCTGCGTGACATCTGGCTTACAACACAAGACTGGATGTTGTGTTTATTTGCCATGGGCGAAATCTGTTTAGTATTTGATCAATAAAGTTTCTCAATGGACTTTCCAAAGAATCTGCTCTTCCTTGATGTATACGGTAACGCTTTATGTGGCTACATATGGTATATGGCTTTACTCATGTTTCTCACCTCTGACAACAATGCTGTACTTACCCTTCGACTCAATCACATTGTTGTCTCCAATTTTCAAAGCTTGAGACACTGTGGCAGAATTGTTAAGGATTTCAACCTTATATGAGACAGCAGATTAACTAACAAACAAACAAACAAACAATTAAAAGTCACCAAAAAACGACAGCCAAGTCCATATATGCTATATACCGGCTAATATTAATTATTTTGTTGTAGCCTTACTTAATTTATAAATAAATAAATAAATAAAAAATGTAACAAAGATCACTGAGAGGTACAAACAAACGCGTTTGTGCCATCTGCTGGACAAACTCTATATTGCCGTCTTTTGTGTGTTCAGTGTGTTTGGATTTTTTTTTCTAGACAAAATATATTGCTAGGCTACATATATGATACATCTGACGTCAGCTAAAATCTGCTATTGTTGCTGCAACTGAAAAGGATACCACATCCCACTTCAAACACATTGTTAGTCCCAACTATCATGGTTTTCGCCTCAACCCCCTCCGAGTCTGGCATTATGTTCTCTGGATAACTACAGACAACACGCATAAGACAAGATAATAATGAAGCTGGGGCTGGTAAAGCGGTTAAAAGAACGGTGTTGAACACGCAGGACACCTACCTATTAATAATAAGTGTCTGCTCCTCTATTAGATTACCCTCTCCTATAATTATAGGACCTGCCTCTGCGATGATCCGTGCTTTGGGGTGGACAACTGTCCGAGCACCTGTGGAAACAGAAGATTATCATTATTGTTATTATTATTCTCACAAATCAGGAGAATAAAACCGCTCAAATACGTTTGTGTGTTTGTGATTTAAAAAATTAATGACTCACCAATGGTCACATCTCCTCTTATTTCGCTTTCAACACAAACAACGGCTCCTGCTGCTATTTTGGCGCTGCAATGCACACATGTATAGCAGTGAATGATTCAAATTAAAGCAATACTGAAGCCACAGAAGCAAGAATATACTGTTAATAAGAAACAGCTATAAATACAGGCGCCGCCAAAGGCCATTTATAATAAGGAAACAAAAACGCCATTTTGATCATTTGCAGAAATTATTGCTCCATAATAAGCCCATTACATAAACGCTTACCGATAAATAACATAAATAAGATTGGTACCTTTTCTGCGCCATTATTTGCTTCGCGTCTGACATCCTTACGACGACGAATCAACTGATCGATAATTGACTATTAATCCTTCAGGGCGGGCGCTCGAGCTCGATTGTATTTGTCTGGCTGAAACTTCCCTACTGCCCTCTACTGGCTCTTCAACGACACTGCAGCAACACAACAGCTTGTTAATAATCATAAACAAAGAAGATGGAAATAGTTATTTTAAGACATTGTTCATCTATCTCACGTATGAGAAATTTCCTTGTCACAGTAGCGCGATATTTAACAAGAATATATACAAAAAACAATAATGATGGACGTTTATTATTTAGACGTATTACCTCGTTCTAACGTTAAGCAAATTATATAAAATGTATAAAAAGATAAATGAATGAATAAACAGAAAAACAAATGATTCGTTTCAGCAACTGATGGATCAGACTGAACCGGAAAAGGCAAACTGAGCAAAACAAAGCTTAACCCTGACATTATTGCATATATTTGTTTGCAAGTATGTAAGTTTGTAGACCGGTTTAATGGCCTTTATAAGTCTGCTGACTTGGTGTTTTCACAAATGAACGGTCCCGCTAATGACTGTAATGTAGCCCACGTCTCAGTCCTGCTGCATCGTCACTGTGCCTCCTGCAGGGCGCATCAATTCCCAGCGAATGGGAACCCATAAATCTGGGGAGGTAAATGGTTAAATGTACGACGCTGTCGGTGGTTGGGAGAAAACTCCAGGATTGTGAGGATTCCCTATCGAGTTGCGTGCTAATTTACGACCAAAAAAATCCTCATATATCCTTACAGATAAAACCACTGTTTGTTATTGGTTTTGTTTTTTGTTTTTCGGCGTTTGATGCCGATGTTGGGTACTGACGTTATTAGACAAGTAGGATTTTGTTTGCTGCTGCATGATCTGTTCGTCAGTTTTCCAAGCACGAAGCTCGTCTTGAGTAACACGAATTCTTGCCTTTAAAGTGAGATTTGACTTCTGTGAAGTGAGCCACAGTTCACTGCGAATTAACCGGAAATTGAATAGCCTCGTCTTTTCTGAATAATGAGTCCATTTTGCAAAAATTTTGGAAAACAAAAAACCCCAAAAAACAATCAAAAAACATCTCAAATTAAAATTTAAGCTGCCATTTGTTCTGAGATTCTAGTAATTTGATTGCACCGGTTTGGTATAAAGACCATTTGCCATATTCTTTTTGTGTTAGGAATTTTGACACATTAGTTTGTATCTAAAAGGAACTAATTATGATTTTACACTCACGAATGGGATCAGTTTATGACACCCTGCTTTAGATTTAACTACCCAGTACAAATCAGATGAAATGTCAACCGCAGCCAAATCATACTGTAATAAAATGATTGGGCAGTTAACAGCTATGAGTCTACTCTGCCACGGTCATTTTATCGGACACTTTATCTGCAACACTCAAAAGGGGACCTTTGTTTTCAGAGGTTTTAAATAAATAAATAGTGCACACAGACAAAGACTTGTTTCTTCTAAATCAGAAGACAGTAAGATAGGTAAAAAATAATAATATGAATAATACTACTTCAAATAATATAATAACGATAATTATAATAGAAAAGTGACAACCATCCATTACAATGCTGTATATAGGCTGATCTTATTTATTTTTTACTATATATTTTTTTTTAACTTGTCTTTTTTTCTTTTGCATATTTTTCATTTAGATTTTTACTCTGTATACTGTGTGAAGAAGCGTTTTTCGATTTTTCTGTACACCGTGAATACACAGTGAAATCCACGATAAAGATTAAGAATCGTGTTCGCTTAAGCTCTGACTCTTACTTTGAAATCCGACACCGGAACTAGCTGTAGTCGTCGCGTCGACCTTGACGGAGGTTGAGTTTTGAAGGGGAGCCAACGGACGGAGCCTCTGATCCCGCAGACCCTCACCAGACCTCGTCCCGCTGCACATATTACAGCTTAAATGTAAAAACAAGTGCTGGTACTTAGTTAGGTAAAAATAAATATAGAACTTTCCTTTAAAGAGTGGATCTCAGCTTTCTTTTTTCTTCTTCTTCTTGTGATTGAGAGTGGAGAAGTAGACTACAGCTAGAAGAGCTTTTTATTAGCTTGTGTCAACTTTGTGGAAATATGTAACTGAGAGAAATGAGACTGTAACATGGAGCAGTCTGCTACTCTGGACATAGAGACCCTCAAGGTAAGCTAAAAAAAAATCATATATATATTAAAAAAGTCTATTTTATCTATTTATTTTTTATCTGTCTATTTAATGCAAATTTAATTGAAACTGACAGATGGGATCGATAATAGATTGATAGACTGACATCACTCACGTCAGAAGAGGGAATGAGCTTCCTGACAGGAGAATGTGTGTAAATATTTGCCACGTATTCATCCAGATAGTTTGTTTTATTTATCCCTGACTAACTCGTGAGTGCTGTCCGCAACAGGTGCACCCCCCCTTCAGCATCCCATTAGAAAAATCCATCTAATTAAAGATGAATGGAAACTGTCTGCCTCTCTCTCTCCGGGCAGGAATAAGATTAATAAGAACTGACCAACACTTCATGAAGAGCTGCCCGGAGTCCCTCACACATCCCCCCCTCCTCCCCTCCCTCCTCCTTACACGCTGGCCCTCATATTGTATGCGTTCTCCTCTTCAAGAATCACAGTAATGTGACAGCCTATGAATATTCCGCCTGCATGCTTTCTCATTATCATTCCTGTCTTGGAGTCGAGCCGTAACCTCTGGGTACAGTATGTGCATCTCCTCTCCTGTGCTGCAGTGGAAAGAGTAAAAAAATAAAATAGAATAAAAGAAGAAGAAGAAGAAGCAGGTGTTGCAAAAGCCACACAGCAGGGCTATTGTGTGTACTCAAGTTGTCGGCCCTTTACGCGCAGCTTAGTGGTCAAGAAACCACTCGTGCTCTCACTGGCCCCGCGCCGACCCGCCACTTCTCGCCTCGAGTTTCCATTTGTGTAATTCTTGGACGGTGATTGAGTCTTATCTAATTAAAACAGGAGGCTTTGTGACATTATGTTTTTTGTTTGTTCACTCTGACACTTCCTCTGCGCACTCGACTGATGAATGCAAATTAACGCCTGTGGGGCGCTGTCCAAAAAAAAAAAAAAAAAAAAAAAAATGGCCCCGTTGGCTCTCTAAGGATTTGCCGGGGATTAGCAAGGAAAGCTAGTTTACCGAGGAGAGGCGTCTGTCTGTTTACATCAGCAGTTTGTCGGTCGTCCTCCCCCCACCCTCTGTCTGCCGGAGCCGTGAGCATCACCGGGCGTTTGCACGGAACCTGAGCTGAGCTGCGAGAGTTGGAGACTTCAGAGCAGCCTTCGACTTTAATAAAAGATGCAAAGGTCAGAGGTGCAAAGCAAAAAATAAAAAAATAAAAAAATATGCCAGCGAGGTTTGTTGTGCACTTTTTGTGCAGCCAAATGCTACTTCATGAAAGTGTTATCAAAAGCAAAGCTGCATGCGGCAGCGGGGAGTAGTGGGGTAAAAAAAAAAAAAAAAAAAAAAAAAAAAGGAGATTCTCTGTGGAAAACCTTCTTCAAACAGCCTGTGATGTTCAGTCTTGTTGGCTGCGTGCTCTGATTGAACAGCTGCGACCTTTTGTTGCGCCTGACTTATTGGAGATCTTTGATCCCCGCCTCTCTCCTGCTTACAGTATCTTGTTGCTCTGACTGGATGGGAGCGCGCGGCCCATCCATCCATCCATCCATCCACCCAGAAAGGGTGACCTGACTGCAGAAGATGAAGCCATTGACAAACCCCGCTGCTATTGTGAGATGAAGGAGCCGCAAAAAAAAAAAAAAAAAAAAAAAAAAAAAAAATGGATTTCACGTGTAAGTGGAATGACTATTGACAGCGGCGCCGTCAGCCCCACCGGCTTGATTGTCACATCAACAAAACGCGAAATGATAACGTCAATGCGCTGAGTTGCACATTGAGCAGCGTAATTGGCTTCCCCCCCACCAGTTACGGCTGCGTTGCGTCCTCCGTCTCTGTGATTGGACTTTCTGTCAGAAGAGAAAGCCCACAGACCCCAAATAAATAGGCGCTTTAATACCGCGTGTCAGGCTCGGAGCGTGATTGTGTCCATCCATTTTTCCCCCCTCCCTGCTGCCTCAGCGATTGCGCGGCGCTCATACGCAGGATGGATGAGCGCGGGCTCCGCAGTCATTAGCGCATCTCAAATGTTTTCCTACCTCCAGCTGAGGCGGGCCCTGTGGGACTCCGGTGGCGCCGCCGAGCAAGGGAGAGCGCGCGGCGATTTGCTGATTAACTTGATCAGGCATTAATAACGTCTCATTTTCTTTCATTAGGGGCTCCTCGGCTGCGTTTCGCTGCCTCTGCGGCGTGTCGCCGCTCGATCAAAGCAGCATGTAGAATATCAGCCCCCCCTACGCTAATTGGCGAAGATGAGGCGTGCTGGCAGTAGGAAGGGACTGCTGGGTAATTGCTGGCCTTGGCTGGATCCAGATGTAGGGACTGTAGTCAAAGCTCGGAGGATGATCCCCCACCACCACCCCTTCCCCCGAAGCAAAGTGACAGAGCCAGAACTCAGCAGAAACTTAAACAGGATTGATGAAGTATCATAGACAAAGATAAATATGGTAGCGCAACAAATCCGCCAGGATCTTTGCAGCGCGTGATACACAGAGACAGCAGTTGTTATGGCTTATTGCACCTTAGAAAGGCAAGTTACTGTGTAGGTGTCTGGTTTCTATGAATAGAAGCAGCATGTAACAAGGCCTGGAGATGGTAAAAACCGGCTGAGTAGATTTCAGACCCGTGTGTTTGTGATAATCGGTTGACATTTGTCTTGAGTGCTTTTCATTTTTTTTACACGGAGAGATCTGTTTAACAACTTTTACAAACCTTTTAGGAACCAGATTGTAGACGAGAGGAGGTTTTACAGTCCAGCAACTGTTCAGAGTGAAGAGAAAACCTCCCCTCCGCAAGCTGACACTTGAAATATCCAGTGCGACACTTGTAATACCCATCGAAATGACTCTTGTTGATGATTAGCATTAACACCTGTTATTAGCGCTCAGTTCAAAAGGAGAAAACAGTGCAAATGCAAATAAGTGTTAACCACGAGTCATTAAAACACTTGAGCATATTTGACTCACAGGCAGATTTGCCCTTTGCTTTGAAGCGGCGCCATTCATCTTAAAAAAAGGTTCTGAGCTGCACAGCATGTAACAGGATGTAGGAGCGTTTTAGATGGAAAGCAACAAAGTGTGGAAATGTGCTTCACAGACTCAGAACTTCCTGACGAGCTTATGCTGTTTGACTCCTCCCGATGCTGCCGAATACCTCCTTTTCTTTTTTATTTTTTTCCTTCTCCTGTGTGTTGAAGATGATAATGGAGCATTTGCATTTGACAGCCGGTATTCCAGATACAAGATACAGGGTGATAAATGACTCACCAACTCTTGGCTTCATTCGGCGCTCCAGATGACATTTCTTTCTGTCTGGCAAGAGATGAGACCTTTTTGTTTTTTTTTCCTCCCCCTTTCCTCGCTCAGAGTAGACTAAAATTCTCAGTCCTTTAGTGTGTGACATGTCCTACTGGCCACTGTCAGACCAACAACGTCTTATTATTCGTAGCTCTTTAAGAAACAACCGACGTTACAATCAATAGTTGCCTTGTGATTTATTTATTCAGTCTGATTAATTCTGCATTCGCCTCTTAATTACAATAAAAATCTAGTTATACAGAAACATCACAGTCTATAGGCCACAATTCTTTCATTTAATATCATAAATCACCTTATGAACAGGGTTTGATACTTGAAGCCTCTAAACGAACAAGCAGGTGCAGACAACATACGCTACTAAATGATCAGTTAGCTCAACCCCACATACGGATCCTGGTCTAAAATTTGATTGATTAATGAGTGAATGTCGTTTTCAGAACCAACAGCAGCCTGTCATTAAGTCACTGGCTGGTTTAATGATGAGACAAAAACCAGTGCAACAAGAACATCGACGGTGTCAAAGAGGCAGAGCATTTAATTCATAAAATGATGAATAAATAAATAAATAAATTAAAAAAAAACTCAGCAGCTGATCTATTTATGCCGTTACACATACTGAATGGGGAGGTCTAAGCCAGCCATTATAACCAAGCAGCCAGGACAACACGACCTAAACTATATGTAGTGAAGATGCACCATCCGGCCATAACATGACCACAAGAGACAAGTTAATAACACCTTTTATCCCGGTATAATTACACCTGTCAGATGGTCGGATACATTAGGCAGCAAGCGAACATTTTCTCCTCAGAGTTGATGTGTTAGAAGCTGGAAGGATTCGAGCAACTTTGGCAAAGGGCCAAACCCACTGGGTCAGAGCATCTCCAGGACTGCAGCTCTGGTGGGGTCTTCCTGGTCTGGGGTTGTCAGAACGTATCAAAAGCGGTGAACCGGTGACAGGCTCGTGGGGAGCCAGGGCAGAGGGAAGGTTGTCCTGTGTGGTTCTTATCCGGCAGACGAGCCACTGTGGCTGAAATTGCTAAAACGGTGAAAGCTAATTCTGAAGGGACGGCGTCAGAACACACAGCGCATCACAGCCTTAGGTACTGGATGTGTCTGTATATCTGCGGACCAGTCGGGGTGACCTTGCTGATCCCGTTCCACTGCCGTAAGAATGACCACAGCGACAGCAGTAAGGTGGTCCAGTCAAATAGATCACGTTTTCTGTGTGTGTACTTGTCCAACCATCTTCCTGAGGACTTGTACACCAGTTTGACATTTGTTCAAAGTGAGGACATTGTGGCCAGTCCTCACTTCTTTACAAGGTTGTGAACTTGGTCTGTAAACATGTTCAGATGCTGGTATGTATCAAACTAACATCCACATGAAGGCCAGGCAATATAGGTAATATCAGTTGTTTACTTCACTGAATGGTGGTTTTAATGTTGTGGCTGATGGGTGCATATTTTTTTTTTATAGACATTTTCGTCCTCTTGGCTAAATCCTCTTGTGTTTGTCGGTTTACCTTTAGCCTGAGACCTCTAACCCATTCACACGGTTGTTGTCAGGCATCATTAACGCCTAATTAATTGTTTCCAGCCACTGAAGTGGAATAGACTGAATGAGTAAGTGATTATCACTTTTTAACACCATTCTCCACATTGTCTCCAGATGGCTCCGTGGGCTATATGGACAGTTCTGATCATTTATTCAAATTTGAGATGGGAGTAAATTAAGGTCTGTCAGAGATTTATCCTTCAGTTTATTGGCCCATAATTGTGTCATAGTTGGAAACTTTAAAAGTCCATCTGTCCCCGCGGTGACCTTTAACTGACAGCTGCTTCATTTCTTATTCTTAGGATTGTCTCCTTACTTGCTGCAGTAAAGTGCAAATTGTATAGTGCTTTGCATTATAACAGAGGTCTTTAATGTTTTTCAGGCCGAGGACCCCCAAACTGTTGGAGATATGTGTTCTATGTTAATCACGACGTAGGGCGATTTATAAATGTATATCATTATTATTATCATTTTGCATTTGATATGAAGCTATCCCTTATCCTTTTACTAAACTTTGTTAGTGTGTTTTCAAAAAAATTTAAATTTGTGGGGTAAAAAAAATATATACAAAAATGTCTAATCAACCAACGATTCTGGGACCCCTCCCCCTCGCAGTACCACCGTGTACCCCCTAGGTGTCGCAGACCCCCTGTTGGAGACCTATGCTTTAAAATACTACAAATAATTACATGGCAGACCATCTACAACTAATGTAGACAGACATGGTTTAGCATAATCAGTATTTTGTTTGGTTAAAGTCAGTAGTTTCTCACGCCTGCTGCAGTTGGACCCCTCCGCGAGTCCGGTCCAGTGTGTTTGTGGGAGTCAGCTGTGACCAGCATGCTGAAACGACAGATTAACGAGACACCGGCCGCCATGCACTCCTCCATTCGCCCTATGAATACCCAGGCTTTAGGAAGCCCGGGTAATATATGCATTAAAACTCTTGCAAAGAAATCACAGGATCCGCAAGCGTTGGGAACACTAGGTTGCCATAGAAATTACAAGTGCTGAAGTTTCCCCTAGCAACAGTGGACAGAAAATAGACTGAATCCGTCAAGCAGGGCTGTTGCTGTAGGCTAAAAGATTTGTTCCAGACTGTTTTTCTTTTGTTATCTATGTTTATACAGTTTCCTAGATACCAGCTTATTGTAAAGATGTCAGAGACTGATGACACTCTTGAGTAGTAGCTTAGTTTATGGTCTCGCTGCAAGTTGAAAGGCATCTTCCAACATTGTGGAAAGTTGCGTGACACAGCACAGAGTTTGTATTCAGCGTGTGCCGGCGCCTCTCATCGCGGGCTCGTCCCTCAGCTGTATCGCTGGTTAAATTGGAATCGCTGACATTTCTAGGCCAGCGATATGGGTCATTTGTATTTGCTGCAAAGTCGCAACATCTATTTGTGAGGCATCTGCCACCGCTGGCAGTTGCGACCTAAACTGTTCATCCAGGGAAGCAAACACTTAAAGAGTGGATTAAGTTGTTCAGCAGAGGTGAGCTTCGGGGTTTATTAGACAGTACTTGCAGCGTGGCATTCTGTGTTATTACACCTCTTGCAGAAAGACTGTCCAATCATCAGTATAATCACAGAAATCATTCAGCGGTTTACGCTAAATAACAGGAACTGATAACCCAAAAACATCAATCAGGGTAGAGGTGAGGAGCTAAGGAGCTTCTGTTGTGTTTTAAATAGAACCCAATGAGAAGTTTCTCCACATATTTATTGACAACACCGGATTCATTCAATAGATGAAGGTGACCTAGATGGTGGCACATTTTCAACAGCTCTGCTCACACGTTTGTTGTGCTGCCACCCTGTTTCTGAGCTTTCTGGAAACATTTAACATCACCTGATTAACCCACGTGAGGTGCAGAGCAGGAATAAATGTACTGATTCCAACAGCACACAGGATTATTAGGTGCAGTAATATTTTCCCTCTCACTCTGATTGTTGATTACTTCCAGGTGAACCTTTTTATTCTGTTCCACAGTGTCCATGTTAACTCAGCCGATGTCAGTGATGGGAAACGTACGGTAACCAAGGCAGGTGAAATGTTACGTTTTGTGAAATTTGTAGATTTGTAAGAGTTTCTTGGCTGAGTTTCTTGGACTGGTTGTCACATTTCGACTGTCAGCGTTCAACGGAAGGATGCAGGGCTCACGCCAATTATTGTTTTCATTATTTATTAATCCGACAGTGATTTTCTCTAATTAATGATTGTTTGGTTTCCAAAATGCTAATGTGAAAATTAGCCATTTCCCCCACAGCAAGAGGCAGCATTCAAATTAGTTCATGTCTCCGAGGGCTTTATTACACCGCATCCTTCTACTAAATAATCATCCCCAAAGTGAAGGAGTTTGCGTTTGATAAATGGCTGAACATGCAGGTGCGCCTATGAATCCGCGGGCAGCCTGGAGGCTTGAACGTCTATTTCTTGGACCGGCCTTTTTACCATCAAATCACACACACTACTACACAGTTTTACAAAAACAACCCGAGTGTCTGTGGTTTCATAATGACTGAAATTCATCAACCACTCACCCTTGTAAGAGATATTGATTTGCTGCAGCACCACAATGCCTTCACAGGCTGCGTCTTTGTGTTGTGACTGTTAAAACAGACGTTGTGTAGTGCTGCTCATTCTTTTAGCCGGTTAACTACAACGACACGTAGACTGAGACGGTTTCTGCCCTTGCTACACCTTAACCTCGGTTAATTGGTTTAGTTATTCCTGGAAAAATTCTTCAGCTCGCTGAGTCTTTTCTTGCATAATTAAAAGGAGGCTGTCAGAAAATAAAAAAAAACAAAACAAAAAAAGCACACAGTTTAATGATGCCTGCCATCACCGTGCTGAGTGTGAATAAAGCATGTGTGGCATGACTTGAGTTATTCATGCGTCACACGTCCAGGCTTCCTCTGGGGGGGAAACTGCTGCACAGGTGTGTCAATCATGGATGTGTGTGTGCGTGTGTGTCATGCGATTAAAGTGTTTACGCTGGCATGATGAATGGAACCAGTGGAAGTGGGAGGATCTTTAAAAACTTCTCCACATAATTGGACTTTAAACACGGCGTCGCTGCTGGACATTTTATCTCGCCATTTTTCGTGTGAGCAGGTGCTTCTTTTTTTTTTTTTTTCCTCTCCCCTGCGAGAGAGTGATGGGTTGGCCAGCTCGGTATGAAATCATTCCAACTACAGCTGAGCGGAACAGTTTAGAGCTCAGCCGAGTCTTGCAGCTTGTGATGAGGAGTTTCACGCCGTCAGGCCGCGGACACGATCTGCAGGGAAACGGGCAACCGCTCGGCCTCGTCTGGACAACCGCACTTGACAGACATCACCTCTGATCTGAGATCAGACCTCCCGCTTCTCAGGAGCTTCTCTGTGCCTGGCAGACACTTATTTACTCAGCCGGAGTGGAGAACATTTAACGCTAAATTGACCCTTTGTTTCCAGTTTGGTCCTCTACCAATTATTGTTGAGTGGGGGCAAAAAACAAAAAACAAAAACACATCCAGGGGCAACCGTCTCAGTCATGTTCACATTCAGTGCGTTTACATGCAGAGCTTAATCGAGCTATGCTCAAAATTCGACTTTCTCACTACAGTCCTTGTCCCAGTTTACATGCAGCGCAAGAAAATCGAATAACTGTTCTCCTCCTCCACACTAGGTGGCGATACGTGTCTTTTCAGCAGGATAATACCACATTAATACGGCCCGATTTCCGGCTGGCCTGTTCCGTGATATAATAAACAACAGTCGTTCATGCGGCAGACCGGCATTTCAAACAACTATAACGATAATAGTACATTTTTTTAAATCTCGTACGTAATGTTCGCGCTACTTCTGGTGCAGGTAAGATCCGCGATATCCCCCAGACGGCTCCGTTTCTCTTCTTCTTCTTCTTCTTCTTCTACGATCGGCTTTCTTGGACGTCTTTGTTCCGGGGTCACACGCCAGCGCAGCGGTGGTGGAGCATGCGCACACGCATTATCCGATGAAAACTCTGATTCCAATCGCATGATCTGGGTGTCTCAATCGGACAATGAGAATCCGATTTTAATCGGAATAACGTGTTTACATGCACTTCTCCTGTTATAGTCCGATTAAGGCAATACTTCTGTTTTTTCACGTGCTTGTAAACGCACTGAGTGTCTACTGGATGCAGCTCCATTAAAATCAACACGCTACATGTAAGACATTTTCCTGAGAAAGGGTTGATTGGCAGCAGCATTTGAAAGACCTCAACCTGAGGGGAGCGGTAAACAACGCAGCCGCGAGGAGCCGTCACTCATGGCGCCTTTCTTTCTTTTTCTTTCTTTTTTTTAAGCACAGGGAGGACAAAAAGTCAACATGTAATTAGCATCCCAAACAAAGCCGTGACATGTTATTAGAATCAAACAGATGACTTCTCATTGTAAGGAGCACAAACACAAGCAGAAATGTCAAGGACCTCCTCCCCCCGCCCCTGTACCTTCTATTAATCACTATGATTAGCTCATTAGGATCTAGATTTAGCTGTAGATTTATGTTCATTGACTTAAAGAAATGTGTGCTATTTAGGAGCTTTTTCCTCTTCTGGCCACGTCATTCCTTCAGCCGATTGTTAACTTGTAATCGATGAATCTTGACGGATGACCCCCCCCCCCCTCTCCTGCAGCCAAATGAAAGCCCCCCCTCCCAATCTTATGAATGGGCACTCTTATTTGCTTTTTCTTTTAATAAAATAAAGTCACCCAAATGACCTTGTCTTTTAGGCTCAGAACCTGATTGATTACTCTGCTGCTGGTTCAATTTCTAAATTGCCAGTTTTCCAGGTATACATCGCGAAAGTAAAACAGAATTGTGCGTTACAGCTCAAACTACCGCCTTCTCACTCCATGTATTTACCGAGCATGGACGTTCCAGGCGGTAGCAGCGCCCCGGCTGACATTTAAGCCATGCTTTCACTCTTCATTCTGTATGTTGTAGTACCACTTCTCAAAAAGACTGCAAGGAAACGCAGCCGTGCCGCAGCCTCGAGTCATTTGAGTTTGCGAGATCATATCCACTTACAGTATGTGATTGCCTGTGTGTGGATGGAATATATCCCCGACAGCCAGCTAACATAAAGGTCGCTCTGTGTATTTGTTTTCCAGATTACCCAGGAGCAGTTTATCCTTGCATCCCAGTCCCTGCACCTCCAGCGCCCGGGCTGTGAGGCTGTGTACCCAGTGGGTCTTTATGGCTGGAGGAAAAGATGCCTCTATTTCTTCCTGCTGCTGCTCCTGGTCACCATGATAGTTAACCTGGCCCTCACTGTCTGGATCATAAAGGTCATGAATTTCTCAGTGGTGAGTACAGCACCAACATTCTCCAAACTAGAGCCATTATAATACAGCTGGAAAGGTTAGAGTTCCGCGCAAACGTTCCTACGCTCCTGTGCAAATGACAGCATTTGCTGATTTCTGAAGTGAAAAGAATTAAATTTCAGTAAACTTAATGGACTGCGATGGAGCGGATTTCAATCGTTAATCCGAACCTAACCCTAAACATACTCTACACGTAGGGTAATCGGACATGAACTTGTGTTCTTTATGTGTTACCGTGTTGTAAAAAGTCAACATCTGAGGTATATTCCGGAGGTCGACATGCTACAATAATGTACTGCTTATATTTCAGTTTGTTTACTTAAGAATGTTTTTGAAGCTCAGTGTCCTGACTCCTGCAGTCATCACCTTGACAGGCCCTCACTGTGCTGGACTCAGATTCAAAAATGGACAAAGATTGGTGCGAGGGTGTAGGTACCAGGTTGGCTCAGGGAGTATGTGGCGCTTCTAGGTGACGTCAACTATATGTACGGCTACGTTCGGCTACATTCAGCTCGGGCTGTGAGATCAGCTCGTGGTTCAACAACATGAGTTTAATTTATTTATTAATCACAATATGTTTGGAAGAGATAGTAGCTCCATGATTTTTTTTTAATTATCCAAAGAATAAAAGGACTAAACAAAACCACTTAGTTGCTCTGCTTCGATAGCAACCGCTAATCGCTAAAGCTGCTAACCTATCTTCTGCTTCTCCCCACCGCAACATCATCATCGTGACGTCATCTGGATCCAAAAGGCGTTTGAAGAAAGGCAACTGGACTTGTAGAACTTTTTTGAAGACGTTTCGCCACCCATTCGAGTAGCTTCTTCAGTTCTGAAACTGAGGTTTAAGTAGGTTTAAATAGTGTGTAACTGTGGGAGTTTTCCTCTCAGAACTGAAGAAGCCACTTGGATGAGTGGCGAAACGTCTTCAAAAAAGTTCTACAAGTCCAGTTGCCTTTCTTCAAACGCCTTTTGGATTACCATGGCCTGGATGACTGAGGACCTTCACAGAGGACGTCATCTGGAAGCACCAGATAGCCCCTGAGCCAATCTGGCACCTACAAACCCTTAATTAAGCAAAACTTCAAGGCCTGTAAAGTTTAAATAAATCAGGATATGAAATTCACACACATGCAGTTGTCTGTATGTGGGAAATGTTGGGCATGACTCACTTCTGGAGCCAACCTCAAGCGGCCACTTCCGCATTGGCTTCATTTTTCAGCCCAGGAGTTCGACGCTTTGCCACAACAATAACGGCAAAATGTTTTATGAACTGTTAGGAAACGGGACACTACATGCCGCTAGAGGGAACATCACGGCCTCATGATTTCGGGCTTCTTTGCCTCTGGGTTCGGAGCGAGTTGCCATCATCCGGGGGAAAATGAATCCCCACATTGACCCGTCATCCTACAGGATAGATGTCAGAGTGGCTGTCTGCCAGCTGAAGCTCGCTATAATTTAGAGATGCAGCAGGGCGCTGACCCTGGACATCAACAAAAATCTTCCACAGAAAGACTTCAAACAAAAAAAAAACACCTTTTGAAGTGTCCTGGTCAGAGAAATATTAAACCCGTTCTGTATCTGCACCAGATGGAGATGGTGAGGAATAACATCAAGAGAACCACTGACACTAGACATCCTGAGAATAAGGCTGAGCTGAAACAGTCGTCCAAAAATTCCTCATTAAAAGGTGCGCTGCTCTAATTTTAAGCTACAAGAAGTGCTTGTTTGAGGTTATTGCTGCCAAAGGAGGTTCGACTGCTTATTAAGCCCGGTCAATATTTAATAGGTGCGTTCAATAAACACAAGATTGCAGTCGCTTGTGTCTTGCTGCCATAAGGACATCGTGATTAGGGAATATCTGGTCGCACTTTATGACCAATTCATCCAGAAAAACAAGCGATTCCAAAAGGGTTAACTTCCTCTACCTTGTGGCTGCATTGTTCTCTGGGGTTGTGTGGCTTTAATTTAAGATTACAAATGAGTTAATTTGCAACATATTCACAAAATATGTCCGAGTAGCTACCCTTTATTTTCAGTTGAGTAAAAATCAAGCTTTTTCCATTCTGTTGAAAATGTTTCCACTTTTGGTAACAAGTATTATGCGTAGGAAGCTCTACTGAATGCTAATAGGGTTAGACAAAATTATTTCTTTGTATTACCACTTTGCCGCCTAATATTTATTTCAGTTCATTTATTATTTGTGTATGAAATATTAAAGAAATGATGCCAGAAAAAGAAAAACACGTCTTCCCTGTACAAAGCATTTTCTAATATATAGAGAATGACGAAAATGAAAACAAAAAACAACCTACAACAAAAGGAATTGATTGCAACTCCCAATACTGATGTCAGACTTCCACCAAGGTTGTCTACTAACGTTTACAATGTCGGTCAATGAAAGGTAGGTTTCTTTCTTTCACCTTAATACAAAGGCCAGCTAAAATTATGTATTCACATAAAGCCTTTTGAAATGCGTTACAGGAATCATCTCCAGTCAGAAAAGACTTTGCGTCAGGATACTGGCCGACACAGACTCACATGGGCTCATTTTCACGACATTTTCAGGGACAATACACACAATTTGCCATTTGCCAAACAAACTCCCGACGGCAGCATCCCCCACTACCCCTCTCTCTGTGTGACGGACAAGTCTCCTGACTACTGCTATCACTCCTCCTCTCTTTTGCCTCCCATCAGTCTGTGTCATGACTAAAAGACCTTATCAGTGCTGTTGCTGTTGCTTCAGAAAATGCCCCTCGCGGCTCCCAATCCCTCCGGACTCACTCTATATAAGAGCTACACCCCACTTTATTGGTATAATAATAGGTTTTCAGCTATAGCTCGTCAATGATAAACATTTACTGATATGAAAGGGCCATTGGAGAATGACTCTCTGGTTTAGCGCCGCTCCAAAAAACATTTTAAATGGTTGTGAGCTCTTATCTTATTATTACTTTTAATGTCTGCAGGATAAAAAAAAAAGATTGCCAGCTATCACACACTTTCCTGTCCCAACAAAAGTCACCATCTCACCATTTCTTTAAAGACAGGCACAAAAAAAAATCTGATGACGCACACCTCACCAAGCATCGATTGTAAGATGTTTCTCTTAAAGCGACAATTATTTCTGTGAATACAGTAGGCTAACATAGGACAGAAAGTTAAGCCAAGTTCACTTGCACTCACTGGCCCCTGTATCAGCATCCACCTTGCTGGTACCAGCTTTTTAGAGCTGCTTCAATTCTACATGGCACAGATTCAACAAGGTTCTGTAACGTTTCTTAGAGAACCTGCTGCATATCGACAAAACAGCATTGTGCATTCGCTACAGATTTGTGAGCAACACATGCATGATGTCAATTCTGCTGTTCCACCGCATCCAAAAGCTTTGTGACATGACCACGTTATCCTGTGGTAGGTAGGTACACAGTGGTCATGAAGGGACGGTTCAGAAACAATACTCAGGTAGGCTTTGGCCCAAAGTGTGCCAAGACATCCCCACACACACCACCAAAAAATTCTTACTCTGCCGCCTAAATGTCGCAGCAGACCAGGCAACATTTTTCCAATCTTCTATTGTTCAATTTTGGTGAGCCCTAACCCTGACCTATGGCATCCCCAAGGCGTTTCCGTCTACTGAACACTGGATATTTTCTCTTTTTCCCCCAGATCACTCTCTGTAAAGTGCATTATCGTACACGAAAACCCAATAGGTCAGCAGTTTCCAAAGTACTCCAGACTAGCCTGCGAGGCCTATTGCCCATTTTGAACTCCATCTGGTCGTCTGTATGTCTAAAGGCATGAGTTTCTGCCATGTGACTGACTGGTCAGATATTTGAGTTGCAGTCAAGCAGATGAACAGTTAGCTCAATAAAAATCTGGCAAGGTGTCCAGTGAGTGAACATTTCTTAGTATAAGTTAAATTCCAAAAAGGCTGACTTGTGTCCTCCCATAGTTTATCTAATAGCATCCCATCAATATCCATCCTCGCCTGGAAGATACCCAGATTAAGTTTAAAGGTTTTAAGAGATGAAGTCCTGTTTGGTTCATATTAACCTCTAAAATTACCTTTATATGTGCAAATCCATCTCAATGTGCATAGCTTAGAAGATATTGTTGGCTAAGTTGTTAGAAATTCGTACTAATGTACTTGGAACACATACTTTCCCAAGCAAAAAGTTAGGTCGGCCCTTTTTGACTTTGGTCTGCAAAGCATGTGGGTCATTTTTCATTTTGTTCATTTTTGTCTAGATGAAGCATTAAAGCCGATCCGTATCTGCTCGATCTTTGACACCTCATCCTGAGCACTGGCTCATAACGTAACACTCTGCAGCGCTGTGAAGTTACACATGACAAGGCTCTCACAAAACAACCCCTAAACCCCTTCTTGCTTCTTATGAAAACAGGGTAAGCTCGGGTGTTGTTTTGTTCGCTGACAAACTAAAATCTGCCACCTGGGGAACATAACGTTTTATTCTTTCACTATCTTATCCTAGGACTTCATCACGTTACAACTGCTACAACCCACTCTGGCTGGTTGCAGCCTGTAGTGAGCTCTTCACACCCACTATATCAACACAGCACTTTAAAGTCCGTCTCCTGACAAACAAAAGTGCCAAATCCCCCACTCCTGATTTTTTTTATACTCTGTTCTGTCCCATCCCTGCTCTCCGTTGGATTATAGGAACACACAACAGCTGCATGAGGTCTCGTCTAAATTCGTACCTCTTCTAGAAAGTGCGCCCATTTAACGTCATCTGTAAGTAGAGTGTTTGACTTCTCTTAGCAGGAAAAGCACAAGTGAAACAAATTAATGATGGCCTGGTTCCATCAAGCGTCCCATGAGCAATGGGGGGGGAGCCAACATTATACAATCGCCAGACTCTCAATGCAGTCAATCGCATTTCCTGCTAAGACTTGCCAAGTGATTAAAAAACGAAGGTCTACATTTGCTTGAGTTGTGAAACTGCCCCTCGTTGTCCTTTTATTGGTTGCTGAGCCACCGACCAAAGGGAACCTACCAATGGTCGCCCTCGCTAACATACTTCCAGTTAGACCAGTGATTAACTGGATACAGTATTGTTAAATACGAGTGTAATAACCACTCACAGTTTCTAGAACACAGCCCTGGAGAGGTTTTTATTCCTTTCCCCAAACCAGTAATACATGTTGAAAAATACTGCCTGGATGTGGCTGCGTGGACGATTGCAGCCTATAAGAGTTCGTACGTAACATATTCAAACATTGTTTCGCCACTTACCCAAAGGTATGTGAGCAGTTCTGCCCTGTGACAGTCACATCGGCCACGTCGTACTAAAATCACTGTTGCCTACATTGTGTATTTTTTTCGGTTAAAATGTGTGGATGTTTCCTCCACCCATGTCGACGGTATCATTATCTATATCTTAGTGTGCCGATTTTCGACATTTTTCTATGAGAATTGTATATAAATGCCTTTAAATGCTAACACAGCAACACATTTGACATTCCAGTACAATGCCGCCATCTACTTTCCCCGTTAGCCTTAACCTCTTTCTCCTATTGTATTGCATGAGGCTGTACTAATGTACCCAACATGGGAAGTCTTCTCCCTGCCTTTATAGCGCCGTCGCCATCATGCTGCTTTTTTTCCCTCCCTCTCATGCTGTTTTATCTGCCTGTTAAAAATGCTACTACAACTCGTACCATCATCACTGCCAGTAACAATAATCAATATGATAATGTTCACATCAGTCCTAAGCCAGCTCATGCAAATCTGATTAATTCCCCCGTCATTTCCAAGAATCTCCTCAACATTCACATCCACAGCTGCCACATTAGCCTGGTCCTCGTCGGTTTTCCACCCACTGCATCCCGCCTGTCACCCCGAACACCGCTGAGTGTCTGTGGCATTGTCACCTCGGTGTCATGTCCTACTTCTTCCCTGTCACTCAGCCCCGCTGCCTGTCCGCCGGCTTGTCTGCCGCGCAGCAGCTCCCGCTGTCTCTAATTCAGTTCAGCCGCAGCAGGGATTTCATTTTTCTACCCCATACATTTGGGAGTCCCCTTCAGCCAAATCAGGAAAATTGGCGCGTCCCGTTCACAAAACTGGCTCGTGATCATGATTGTGTTTCAGGTTGGGATGGGAAACCTCCAGCTGAACCAGGACGGGATACGCCTGGAGGGAATCAGCGAGTTTCTGCTGCCTCTGTATGTGAACGAGATCCAGTCCAGGAGGGTAAGTTGCTCCCTTTAATTTTCTCACCAACTTCAAGACGCCTCGGTGATCGATACAATCACGAACTATGAATAAGCGCCATCGAATGAAACACGTGTGAAAAGCTTCTGGGGAGGGATACCTCTCCGCAGCTCGCATGCGGATATTGATCGCTGAGGAAGTTATGATCAATTAATCAACAACAAAGGGCAACTTTCCTCAGCCTCAACAATACTTTGTTACATTATATTTGTACCTGGATATGAGTTTGCTCCCCTCTTTCTGTGCGTCACTCCTTTCCTCCTCCTCCTCCTCCACTTCCTCATTTCCTGTCGCCCTCCAACAGTGCACTATCAGGGCCTCCCATCGGCAGTAGATGGGTAATAGGCTGCCTCTCGGCTCCTCTCAGGCCTCTTGCAACCTACAGGAGATTACAGACGATTACAGGGGGGACCAGAGTCTCCCTGCTGGATTTCCAATCAAGCCCACACGATAAATCCCCCCCCCCCCTCCCCGTCGCACTTTCTCCCTCCCTTCTCTCTGCTTTGATGTTTAGTAGATTAACCAACACAGCTCCAGCTCAAAGTTGATCCAAATTTCCTTCTCCCACACGAATCACAGACACTCGGTTGGATCATCCCCTTTTCAACGATTAGGCACGGTGCAGAAAGCAATTTCAAGCGCTGGAAGCTGGGGTTCCATGTAAATTCGATTTTTGAGGGACATCCACGGAGGAAGCGGCTCGACAGTGGGTCCAATTTGACACGCCAGATTGAGAATCAACTCGGAATTGCCCACTCTTTGCCTTTTTTGATGTCCCAGTTGGATCTAAACGTTGATTTAAATGTAACAATTGCACGCTTAGCAATCGAAAAAACCCCTTAAGGCCACAGCAGAAGCCCGAGCCGAGCGTTGGACAAAGGCGATATTTCACTCCCCGCTTGCAATACCACCTGCAGACATTTTTACTGTCTTGTTTTACAGACAGAGCGGTGTTGTGGCCCTCTTATCTACCGGCGCCAGAGATATTTGCAGGACAAAAAAAAAAAAAAATCTCGACGGGTCACTCAATATTTCTCACCTGAGGAAATATGTCAAGCTCTGAGAGGGCAGGGATTATGGTTATGGAGTTTACACAACAGTGCACCGCGCCGTTCATCAGTCAGATAACCACCACTGATCAATAAGCCATTACCAGAAAGCAGCAGTGGACTCTGTAGTGCCCCACAAGTATCTCAAAATGTAGTATGATTGTTTTAAAGTGGCAGCCGCTAAACTGGCTTGCGGCTTGGGTTTTGTTTTTCACGGATCAGTCAGCGCTTTGAATTTCAGTCAATGGCCGGAGCCATAATCTGTGAGCGCCACGTGGAAAATGCTCCCGCGCCGCTTTTGGTTCGGACAGCTGGCAGCAAATCAAAGCGGCGCGTTGTGAAATTAGAGCTTTTAACTTTGCGCATTTGGTTTAACCGCATGCGACAAAAATGCGTTTGTCGACAGATGCTTTGGCACGTTGCGTCACATTCGGTTAAAAACGCTGCCACCGGTCTTCCAGGTCAGCAATTAAATACTCACAGTAAACGGTAGATGGTAGAAAATGCTTAAATGGTATGGTAAATCTCATCATAATTAAGTTGCACAGTAAGTAGTAGGAGATTCTGAAAATGTATTATTTGCACATTCAAGTAATCTGCCCCTTCCATAGTAATCTACTATATTAACTGAATATCGTTGTTTCACGCATCAATTTGATCATTGTTGAGAGCTGGAACATTTAACTAATTTAAACTAATCTGAAACCAAAAAATTAATGTAATTCCAACTTAATAAAATGACCTGATAACATAGATCAATTTACATGTCCCAAAACAAATCAGACAGGGTGACCAGACGTCTTCTTTTTCATGGACACGTCCTCTATTTGAGACCTAAAAGTTTGTCAAACAATTTCAAAATTGTTTTACTAGAGCTTCAAACCAGTACGCATCAAATTAGAGTTGTGTTTCGCTGTGTATCCCCACTGAAGGCTCCTCTTTCACCCAGACTCAAATCTGGACACAGTGAATCAGAGTAGATTCGCAAAGTTGTTCTGCCAGCTGTTCAGTGTTTTAAAGATGTCCAATAGGAATGCACCTTTTTCAATGGGGACTTACTTTAATTTTAAGTGGAAAACTAGTGTCCATGTTCATAAAGCCATTGACTCTGTCAGTAAACCAGACACTGAAAGCGATGTATAACCAAAATACAATGTGTGGCTGAATACTGGGAAGTTGCGCTTTCTGGGGAAAGAAGAAGAAGAGAAAAAAAAAGCTGCCATTACAGTAATAATGACGCACCGTTGCTGTCGGCTCCAGGTTGAGATGTGACACAAGAACGGGGAGACCCAGGAAGAGAGAGTTATTTGGAGGAATTTGTTGGTTAAAATTAAGTTAGTTATACCCTTGAGATGTCATGAAGGTCTTCCAGACAAAAGCACAACTTCCCAGTGATCAGCCGCACTTTGAATATTGTCAATAGTGCCAATAGTCATTGTGAGTTACGGTAATTCAAATACATCGTATTCGCCGGCGATGCATTCAGGCTTTAAATAAACTTACTGGAACTATAACAAACAGTGGCTGCCAGGTCCATGGAGGCAGATGTTCAAAAGGTCAGCCAAAAACAGAAACAAGGAAAAATTTGACAAAAAATCTCAAGCAGAAAAGAAACGATAAAAAAAAACATGGTATGGGAAAAAACATAAAATGGAGATGAACTGAAAACTGGGGAAACAAATGGCTAAGGAGGAGGGAACAGGTGGAAATAATCAGACAATCACAGAGGCAGAGACAGGAAGTAGAACATGACACGTGAAATAACTTTCAAAATAAAATATGACAACCTCAACAGTAACGACATAACTTAAAATCAAATATTTCACTTGAAGCAAATCAGCTAATAGTGACTCAGCTTTCCCCACATTCTGTAAGTAGTAAACATGTACTGTTCTATATGTAATCCATATCCCATATCTGCTGCAGTGTTGTGGCAAAGTGTAGGGTTCAGTGGCTCATTACTGATGCTTCACATTTCCCACCTGCTGTGCACAGCGGTGTGTGATCATGCCACACTTCTTATTTGGGAACAGTGTGTCTCTGGCAAGGAAACTGTCTGACGCAGAGTTGATTTCTAACTCTCGAAAATTAGAGTCCATTGTTGCTTTTCACTTCCAAAATTAGGGGCATTGTGTTGCATACTGTAAGTGCAAATTAGACTGCTGACACTCGCTGTTATGATTGTTCTAATGTGGGAGTGTAACACTGGCCTGTTGCTGCTGTAGCTTTCGGTTGAGCCGTCTGTCAAAGCTGACAAGCAGATGGATGGATGGAATATTCTCTGTATTATTTTTTCTTGCCCCGAGGGCTTCCTCAATGCGTGTCTGTCCGTCCAGTCAATCTGTTCATCCAATCACCTGCCTGTCAGCGGTTACAGATGACACAACACGTGCCAAATTGAACTGTTATAGCAAACGTAGGACAGCGAGAGTTGCACTTGAAATTTCAAGCAGACGACTGACACACAACAGCCCCAGTTACATCTCTGCAAGCCACAGTGTCGCTGTAATTTCAGGCATGAGAAATCAGAATTTTTTTTTAGCCGTTTCAAAGAGACAAAGCGGCTGTAATTTCAGGCTTTTTTGAAGTCTGTGTCACACTTAAAATTTTACCTGCTGGAGGAACCTAATTTAACATAATTTAAAGTGTTTGTGAAACCAAACGTTTGAGGAGATATTTCTGACCCTTTACTTTCCTCATAAACTTCCATCTACTAAAAGTTGGAACCCAAACATCTTGTTTGTGTGGATTCATTGTGGCTGTTGGAGACATATGCACAATATTATGTTACTTAGTTGATTGGTAGGTTTTGATTGGTAGGTTTTTTTGCATCCATAAGGGGCGGGCAATACTGGGAATTTTGGTATCGATCCGATACCAAGTAAATACAGGGCCGATACATTGGCCGATACCTAAACGTCATGATCATTGAATAACTTCCTAATTTTCCCTGTGGTTAGTTGATTATCATTATGATGCAACACAGAACAATATTTAGGCGACTAAATGTTAATTTCTTAACTAACTTCAGTACAGAACAATTAAATTTTTATAAAAAATATTTTTTTCTCCTTTACACAGACTTGGAGAGAAGCTGCGCTCTCATGAACTCTATGAGAATCAATTTGTTGGACGTATAAACAAGAAAATGTGAACAAACAAACAAACAAATAAAAAAGGATCTCGATTTCATCACGCCATTATCGATTTAATACCGATACTAGCCTTCGTATCGATACTATCGATATTTAGATCGACACGCCCGGCCCTAGCATCCAGGTCTGTGCTTCTGTTTTGGTTAAGAGTTAAACGATTCAGATTCTTTTTTGGGAAAAAAAAATCATATTTCATCTTGTTAAAGTAATAAATTAATTTGCTTCCAGCATCTGAAAGGAATACACAAAGAAGAGAAGTCTTGGCTTTGGTGATTTATCTTGGAAATGCTTCTGTTTTCCACATGCATTAGGCTAATAATGTCTCCTGCAGCTTTAGGGCAAACTCAAGTCAAATTAGATTTGTTAAGGGACGGTGATGTCTTATTCGCAGTGGTCAGTCCAGTCTAATTACACTTTTTTTGGGCTATTAAGATGATTGAGACATGAGTATTTTTATTTATGTTGGGAACTGCGATTTCACTGTTGTCTGGAACAAAGAAAGCTAGATATACAGTTGATATGCTTTCTGCAAATCTAAGTCTCCTTTTCTTAAAAATGAAATGCATAATAGGCTTCTCTTAGCGTTGCAGACTTTCTCCCTGACAGGAACAACAGAGATCGAATGCGACTGCTGCTCTGTCTCTGGACGTGGGAGCACTCAAAATCTGCTGCTTTATTTAACCACCATTTTCCGAAATCAATACGATCAAATGACAGTAAAGTCTGCAATAAAAACAAAGTTTAAATTTGTGAGGGGAGTGAGAGGTGTCAACACTGAACCGTAAAGACATCAAAAAATTAAAATGTGCGGAAAGTGAAAAATCCCAAAGTGTGTCTTTGCTTTACATTTAAAAGCTGAACTGCTATCTCAAAAAGCAGCGTGATATCAGGCAACACAGTGCCCGCATACACTTAATCAAATCTCTGCTTTTCAGACTGTTGGCTCTCGTTATCGTCTCTGGGGAGCATGACTGATCTATAAATAGCAGCAGATGCAGGTGTATCTTTATTGGAGTGAAACTTCCCTCTCCCTCACCTACTTGCATTTGATAAGCATGAGAGTGATAATTGTCAGCACTCTATCTGAATTAAAGTCTGCAAAAGACGGCTTAAGCCGTCCAAACGCTGACATTTTAAACTGCGGAGAGCCTTCGTCGGAGCTGATTTGGTTAATGCAGGGAACTTTTTAATCGTAAAAAAAAATATTAAAATACGCCTGCAAACATGTTCTGAAACAGGTTGGGCCTCCCCCGCTGCACGATTTGATATTTGAGGAAATTAAAACGTAATGAGCATTCCTTCTTAATGCCTGCCGTTCTCTTTTTTTCTTCATTCATTATATTTTCAGCTCGCTTTGCAAATTAGCTGCCAGCACAGCAATCAAATATAATTAAAATTTAAACATATTTATTCAAATATTTGTTTAGGATTAGAGTTAAACCCTCTTTATCTCGGCTTTAAACGTCTGAATTTTATTTCACTCGCTCACGGAGAAATAGCAGCATCTTATTTGGCTGCTTTGTTTTCCACTATTTTACCGAAGCAGTGCGCCGTGCCCTCGCTCGTGGCTGTGATGTTCTTCATTGCATGCAGGGAAGCATCTTTTGCCTTACAGCAGCCATGGTAATTTCTCAGTCTGATGGGGCCCAGTGCACCTACAACAACAGTCTCCATTTACGTGCATTCACTCTGATCTGCACTCGACCTTCTACAACGGGCGTGCCGGCTGAAAGGGCTTTTATGTGATCCCAGGGAAGTGTTGAGGCGAGCAACAGCGTCTCAGTGGTGGCCCCGCAGGAAGCAGTTTAAGGCCTATCAACTCTTTAAAGGGATACTTCACATCAAGAGCTTAAATTTCTTCGTGATGCCAGTAAACTTCTGTTCATGATGAGCATTAATGTTGGAAATGAGCAAAGCAGGGAATGAAAATAAACCAAGTGACCTCCGCAAAGTCACACACACACACACTGTGCTACCTTGGTAGAATAATTCACACCTGTTTAGAGAAACCTATTAGACTGTATCACAGACTAATTATTCCCTAAGACGTGAAACTAAATGCTTGTAAATGTCACTTGTATTTACAGAAAGACAATTGTAAGAACATTAACATGCAGATTGTGAGATACACTTCCCAAAAAAAAAAAGTTGCCACCTGGATTTAACTAAGCAAATAGGAACGAGCCTGTTTCAGATAACATTTGTCCCATTGGATAATTACTGCATGGGTGATTATCTGGAAACAAGTTATTTAACCCCAACTGATGCAATGAGTAGCTTCTCATTTCATAAACAACCATGTGTAAAGACACATCCCGTGGTTGTGGAAAAGATGTTAGTCTGTTTGAGAAGGGTCAAATCATTGGCATGAATCAAGCACGGAAAATCTAAGGAGATTGAAGAAGAAACTACCAACATTGTTACATTATTAAACACTGGAAGGAGTGGGGAACCATCGTATTCCAGGATGAAATGTGGTCAGAAAAACATCCTGATTGATTGTGATCGGCGATCCCAAAACGTTTGATGAAATCAAATCGAAGAGAAACAACAGCAGAACGCAAGGCTATGATTAATAGTGGAAGTAAGAGCATTTCCACATGTACAACGCAGAGGGAACTCAGTGGATTGGGACTAACCAGCTGTGTAGCCTTAAGAAACCACTAATCAGTGAGGCTAACTGGGAATAAAAAGGCTTCAATTTTCTAGGGAGCAAAAAGACCAATGGAGCAATGGAAGAAGGTCATATGGTCTGATGAGTCCAGATTTGCCCTGTTCCACAGTGATGGGGCATCAGGGTAATCATGACTAATCATGACCCATCATGACTAGTGTCTACTGTAGCAGCCTGTGGGGGCAGTGCTATGATCTGGGGTTGCTGTAATTGCTCAGGTTTAGGTTCAGCAACATTATGGCCAAAGAATGAGGCCAACTGACCAGGTTATTCCATCAATGGATGTTTTGGACATCATTGGATGATGGACGTCATTTCCATCATCACATGGATTAGCCACCACAGAGTCCAGACCTTTACCCCATTGAGAATCTCTGGGATGTGCTGGAGAAAGCTTTGCTCAGTGGTTAGACTCTCCCACCATCAATACAAGCTTGTGGTGAAAAATTACACTAGTGCAAATAATTCTTGTGACATTGCACACACTGTAGAAACAATACCACAGTGAATGCTGCTGTGTTCAAAGGTAAAGACAGTCCAACAAAATATTAGACATTTTGTTTGGAAGCAACTTTTTTTTAGGGCAGGAAGTGTAAAATAGAACCTGTAGTTCAAATCAAAATCCATGTCAGACTTCCTGAAAAGAATTGCTGCATTTTGGTAGATTGTGTTCATTCTTTTTGGTGGTTTTGCAGCATAGACATTACTAGGGATAAACATAAATAGTGCAACGTGTTGACATTCGACGCTCGTCGTACAAAATGTTGCTATGATGCGTCGTTGCAGCTCTTCAAGGCACAAACAATGGAGAAAACTGCACTTAGAACACAGATAAAACATGCTGTGGAGGAACATGGAGGAGTTCATAGATGGACTGTCGAAAGAAAGAAGGAGAAACTCAGTTGTGACAATGTCTGGTGGGACAACAAGACACGAGTGAAACGAATGGAGACAGTACACAATGAAAGGAGGAACAAATGGTAGAGGTCAGTTGTACTTTCAAAATTATACAAGACATAACTACATAAGGAAACAACCAAGACACATATTTTCTATTTTTATATAACAGTAGTCAGATGACCAGGTGTTACGTGTGTTCCTCAGCACTACACAGTTTTCATCTCAGTATTTTAGGCCTACAGCTGATAATTGTATTGATTTACATCACTGCTCTCATCAGTGTTGTTTTCCAGCTCAAGCAAGCTGCGGATTTCATTAGAAACAATACACAGCTGCTAAACACAAGCAACATGTGATTAGCTTGCGAACACAACAGAGCATTAATCACCTCAAGAGTTTCTCAGGAGGTGAAGTAGACCAAAACAGAGATAAAAGGGGAGTAATACATTTGTATGAAACAGCTCCAAATGAACCAAATTAATCTACCTATTCATAAACCCAATGACTACTTATCGCTAGCAGTTTGCTCTGAATGGTTTAAGGTATGGCAAGTCAGTGGTTTTACAACTTGTTAAGCTGCCTGCAAATGTCAAAATGTCAATTAAAGCAGCTTCGACATACATGGGTTTACAGCGTAGGACACTAATTGTCTCATGCTGAAGCTGCTGCTAGGCAACTAACCATCTCCAAGACACCAAGTCTATCAGTTGCTAATTTAACTTAACGACTAATAACTTAACACAGGAAAAAAATCCAAAGACACTATTAAATGAGAGCTCCTTTACAAATTCCATTACAATTAAAATAATATTTAAACTACAATATCAATTCAATTTAGATTAAAAATAAATTAGACTCACCAAGTGACTTACACACCGCTCCTGGTTGAATGACCTAGTTTGGTCTTTTCCCTCTTGAGAAATGATTAAACCCTCAGGTCGATGTGGTCCCAAACATTTGTTCTCCAACTTTTTCCAAGTGGTAAAGTCCTGAATCGCACACTGGCCACGTAGACAACTTGACTCATCATGTGCAATTAATGAATGAAGTGTGAATTAATTAGCTCCAGGTATGTTATGATACTACTTAGCCGAGCAAGCGAGACCGCGCGATCCCCGCCCCCTGTTTCACATCAGCCAGTGAGAATCCTTTGGGGCCCTGAACTTCAGACCCCATTACCCAAACTGAACTCAGCTGTGCCCCACTGAGTGGAAACAGAGACGCAGCATCAGGCACAACGAACTATTCACATACAACTACACTACAAAAAGTGTCTACAGAGGAAATTGCGTTCATCAAATGCAACATTTCATTGAGGTTGTCCTCAATGAAATGTTGCATTTTATGCAGTTTATGGTTTATTAACTTATGTGCAACAACATTTTTTACACATGAAAAATAATATAAAAGCTTATAATCCTCATCTGCACAGCAGCGCCCTCTGGTGGGGCCGTTTATTTTAAAGCACCAGATGAAAGCATCCAGTGTGTCCATGTCCTTAAAACATGCCTCTCGTGAGGTTACAAATGACTTTTCAACTCACATGATCAACAACAAAACCGTAGCACAGTGCAGTGTTTTGGCGAAGCACCAGGAAAGCCAAGTCATCTACAATATGATATTTAGGTATGTCAAAAAGAAACCAATAACTGATAACATACTAAATGTATTCTTTTTCTCAACGCTAAAGGAAATTTTAGACAACTGAAGTAAGAATGGATTCACGTCATGGAGTCAGAGCCTTTTTAGCATGCACACAGCGACACACGTAACATTCAAATGTCAAGCATTCATAAACAAAATGCAAAAGTGCCATTTCTACAGATAAAATGTCTGCAGTGGAGAATGGGACACACCTTCCGTACATCTGTCACCGACAATAAGGCCACATGTTGAGCCACCCTGCTAACCACTCTGACTTCACTTCAGTACTCATATTTGGATAATTAAGTTTAAATTTGTTCCACTCTAGCCTTCATTTTCTTTAATTCAGTGGTAATATCCAGGAAAGATATTAATTATTATTGTAGAGTATAATCTACTTTAAAGCGATCTTGGCAAGACAAGGCAGTGACTTTATCCCAGGGCTGCTGTGTATATGGATTTGTTATTTATCTTCTTCCATTCTTCTTTCCCTCCTTCCCAACAACTTCAGCACTGACACAAGACTTTATCCCATTTGATTTAAACCGTTTCAAACAACATTTCTTTTCCCCTTCTCTTTATGTCTCTTTCCTCCTCCATTCCTGCTTCCCCTAGGACAGCTTGTTGGTCTTGCGGTCAGAGAAGAACGTAACGCTGAATGCCAGAAACAGCCAAGGCCAGCTAACCGGTCAGCTGACTGTGGGTGAGTTTCCAGTGCTTACATTTCCACTTTCCTCTTACAGCTGATAGGAATAACCTGCAGTGTGAGGTGTAGCCGAGCGGTACAGAGTTTATTTCTCTATCGCATCTTATTAAAAAGCTGATCTTAGATTAATTTGACCCTGGCTGTCAAAATTACCAGATTAATGACTTTAATCAAGATTAGCACATCAGTTCATCTTTAAATACTCCTTAATTGTCTTGGCGCTCCACTCTTTGCAGTTTCTTCCAGACACTAACCTTTGGTGCACTTATTGAAAGGGCAATGGATTCTTATTACTATCATCAGGTTCAACCATCAGTCAGTCCAAATTACCAAGTCATTTACATGATTAATGACCACTGGAAAGCAAATGACCTGCTTATTAACATTAATAGCTATTGATCTTAGGCAACATAAGTTGAGAGCTGATGCTGATTTGACAAGACTGGTGATATGACACTTTTTGGTCACGCTTGACCTTCCACCGAAAATTGGTCCCTGCTTTTGTAGAAAGCGCATTTTGCCTCAAATGAGACGAAAACTTGGCGAGCATAATTAAATTCCCCAGCCGTCGCAGCCCCGTGGATTAATGAAAGGGAGTGCGAGAAAGGGAGGCGTTGGAAATTTGTGCCTGCACATCTGGAAAAACACCAAAGTCTGGAGAACAGGAATTAATATTCCTCAGCAGCGGAACAGATTACTGATTTATCTTCATTCATTGTAAAAGCATGGCTGATCCAGCTTTGTTTCGTGCCTTTCATTTGCAGAGCAAGCACTTCACTAAGTATTTCAGATTGCCCGTAGTCGTACCTTCCCAAACAGAGCTACCCAACAAGCCCAGAAACAAACAGAGCAACCGTTATTTAACAGCGCTATTTTCAAAAAGCGTTAGCACCGCACACTAAAATGACTCTTAGCTTGTAATTTATTTGCTCATACCTTTCAGTTGTCAAACACAAACACAGACTTAGTAAAATATTGAACAACACAGCAAGTCTAAACGAGTGAAAATTGCTGCCTCGCAGATTCATTTCCAGCATTACCTTGCTGCAGGTCCAACGTTTACATCTCTTTTTTGCAGGACCTGATGCTGTGGAGGCTCAGTGTCAGAGGCTGGAGGTGCGAAGCAGAGACGGCAGCAGACTCCTGTTCACTGCAGATGAGGAGGAGGTTATCATGACAACAGAAAAGTTCACAGTCACAGGTGAAGTCTTGCAAATACCTTCGTTTCACTTTGGATGGGAATCGACTTCTGACATTTGCCAGTTGGCCAGAGTGAACATGAACTGGACCAGAACCAGAACCTCCATATTAAACTCAGCCTTGTGTTGTTTGTAAATATACAGTACATAATTATCATTTTGCATTTAATATTAAGCTATCCATCATCCCTTTACTAAAATGTTGAATTTATGTTAATGTAACATTTTTGGCTGTATTATAAAACTGAGCTTTATCGGCAGGCTCGGAAGGCGCCATGTTCGGCCACTCAGTAGAAACTCCCCTGATCCGGGCGAGGGCTTCTGAAGACCTGAAGTAAGTTCATATCCAGTGACTTTACAGAAATTCATTAAAGCTTAATGTCATATGTTCATATCCTGTTAAATTAAAATTAAGGTCTTTAAATAACAATGATAAATGTACCCTGTCATTTCAAAGTCGATAGCTGTGCTTTAAAAAAAAAAAAATGCGACAGGAACTATTATTCACTAGTGTCATTATCCTAAGCTCCCTCTTGTCGAGTCAAGCATCTACTTGACGCTGTGTTATCACAGAAATTTAAAACTTGATTTGACCATTATATTAATTTCACAGCCCAGGGGTGATCTAATTTGTTATTCTCTAAAGCAGTCAGGAATTGATGAAAGCACCGAGAAAGCACGGAGAAAGAGGGTTAGACGGAGCCACGTCTTAGACTCTTGCGCTCCTTGGTGCGTGTGATCCCCGCTGCACTCTGCCCGAGGCTCTGAGCCCTGCGTCGCTCCATTAGCGAGCTATAACGAGTGCGGTTTGTTGTCCACCTTACTGGTCCTGAAAGGAGAGCTGGGATCAAAGTTGGCAGAAAAAGCGGTGTTCTGGCAGCTAATTCCTCCACAGTGAGATGAATACTGATGAGTTTCACTTTAAAAGCGCACACACTCGCAGAGTAGGTGCTCGCACGCACAGGCTCAGCTCGGGGGTGACCATCTGCAATGTGGTCAAAACCTTAGCCAGAGAAAACAGAACAACAAAAACAGCAGCATGACGTTTACTTGAACAGATTTCCATTTTATTTTAAAAGCCTGCTTAATGGAAAAAAGAATTTATCCGAGTTTTGTTTGTGTCTTCGGATTGTGTCAGAATGACTTGGCTTCGTCTCTTCGTGGATAAAGCACTGAGATATTTCCAAACAAACAGATGTACAAACTGTACCAGCAGGACTAAATAAATACTCATTTTTTCTAAACACAATTTTCTTTCCAAACAAACATATGATTTTTATTTTATTTTTTTGTACCAAGTCATACAGTGCCATTGTAAAAACAGAGAAAACTGAACCACGTGGGCCATTATTAATGTAGATCCATTCAACATACTGTATTTATTTCATTATAAATCTTTGCTAGCAACGTAAATAGCATTTCTGTGCTGACATATTGCTAGTAAAGCTGTACAAACATTATATACACTCACTTGCCAGTTTATTAGGTACACTAGTGAAAACAAATGCATTGGATGCATTGCAATGGACAGGCTTGCACTAAATCTTCTGCATTTGTCTAAAACTACTGATTCATTTGGCAGGCTGTAATTTGTAGATGATTTCTAATGCAGCTTCAACATAAACTGCACATTATAACAGTATTGAAGGAGGATTTAGTGCGGGACTGTTTTGGTTCTCACTACTGTACCTAATGTTTTGGCAAGCAAGTCCAATTTCTTTTTCTTTTTATTTTTTTCAAAAGAAGTGACGTCATACTATTTTCCGAAAAGTTTCTGTCATCCATTGGACGTGCTGTTTTCCAGTTATGAATGATGAATTCATGCTTTCACAGTCAATGGAACTGCATTAATTTGGACCAGCTATTGCTTCCTAGAATAACCCGGCCCTCAGACCATGCCAGCTCGGTAGTGGTGACATTGACATAGATGCATAGTTCTTAGTCTGTACCTCGATTTAATTTGATTTGACATTAACACCCCCTCACCATAAATTATGAACCGGCCTCCTGATTGATTACACGTGTACTACATCCAATTTCCCATCTAGTATAATGACATCATACTGTATAACTAGGGAGACAGCATCAGAAAAGAATGACTATCAATGAAATAAAAATTCAAACGAAGATGTACACATTACTTTTCCAATATTACATCCAGTGGATGGAGCAGATTCACAAATCTGATTGTGTTTCTCTTATTATGTTAAAGTAACATTGTTTCAGGATGCAGCTCTCATCCTTTCCATCAATAGTACAGTAATGGATTTCTCTCCATGACAAGTTCAACCCCACTTGCAAATTGTGCGCCACCTATCAGCAAGACTTTCTGGACGAATATGACGTGGCTTGGCTTGCGTCCAGGTCGCCCTTCTATAGAAATTTCACTCTCTTCATGGAGTGTTTTTTATTTCTCTGCAAGCCAACAGTAATCTGGGAGATGAACAGAGCGGATACAAAATCAAAGAAACCCACCTGAGATCTTCTGCCTCTTTGAAGCACCTGCTCTCCTCTCAGTGTACACAGGCGCTCAAGTCTTTCGCTGTTTCTCATTGTCATACCGCTTCTAAATAATTCAATGTAATGAGTACAATAACTCCATGTTATTTGTGACTTATAAATGTTTTAGTGTTTACAGGGTTTTATTCATGTTTGCCTCGATCATCTCTTGTTCTTGCTGTGGCATTCAAAAATTGAGGAACCAAAAATGTTGTTATTCCCAGAAGATGAACTGACCACTACATAGATTATGATTCTAGACAGTATATCATCTTGTTTTCTTCTTGCAGACACCTGCATAGTGCTCAATATTCATACATTTTTAAGGCAGTATTGTGTAAGTAATTGTAAGACTTGCTCGCTCTAACTTCAGGAAAAACAAAGGCACTATATTTACAAGGAAAGCTTAATGTTCCTGATGCCATGCAGGAAAATTAACTTTACCCAGAACAAAAATAAGAGGCACTATATCGACACCTATATAAACTAAAAGACCAAAAAAAAGCCATGCAAACCTAAAAACTTACCTTAATAGGACTGATGTGGTGTTAGCAGCATGACATTAAGTTAATGCACTTTTAAAAGAAACAGTTTGATGTAATAGGAGTTGAATGGCTTTTTTTCATCATGTGGCAAAATTCAAGTCATTAGTTGCCGATGATGTCACTAACAGAAACACAATAGAAAGTAATGCTGTGCAACAGTAAAATCTATTTTACTGACCTGCTGAATACATACTTACCGTCCAACGCTTTTCAAATGTGGATCCCGCTCAATCTGATTGGGCTTTACCAGAATTTCCATCTCTTGCATGATGCATTCACTGACGTCAAGGACAAAAACATGCTTATCAATACTTGGCACCGTTGTTAGCATTTGATGCAGATGTATAGTGTATTGTAAGAAAAAATAATGCAACCTGGTTAAAAAAAGAAAAAGAAGAAAAAATAAGCTGTATTTTCCGAAACCTTTTCCCTGTACAGAGGTAACAAGTCGAATAACTTTAGATGATGAAATTCACCAACAAATTGTTGTTTTGCAGCCTCCTTCTCTCTGTCAAGGCAGTTGAAGTTGTTGACTGACTGCTGTTGAGAGGATTTAGACAGTTGTGTGTGCATCGCAATAGCACTGTTAGAACTAGAATGTGTAGTTATCAACTTAATTAGAAGAGGACGTAAGAAATTACCCAATATGATGACAGGAGGCAGTAGAAGGACAGGAGCATGACTGACCCTACCTGTTGACAGCGGCCGATAGTAGACCCAGAATCAGAATGGTGAAGAGGTGATGGGTGGGGAAGACGTCTCCAGGGTAGGTCTCAAAACTGCATTTGTGTCTCCAGATCTGAATGGATTCTCTGTTCCTGTCGTCTCTCCTGACCGTGACTTATATCTCCTCATTGGCTTGCCACACAGGACATGATGGTCACTTGCTCAAGGTCACACCCAATCTAGCGCCCGCATCAGCATGAGACACTAATCCTCCCAACACAAATAGCACATTTGTTGTACAGCATTTAACTAACACAGTTGTTGTTACTGTCACATGATGAGCAACTAGTTGCGACACAGCAGTAAAGTCAACTGATAGATTTATCTGTACAACCCCCAGTCATTATGTTATTGTGGGACTTTGAGTATTAAGCCTACTTTATATTAAATAACTGAGAAAGAGGAGAAAGACCTTACCTTGGAGCAGGTCATGTGATTTGGATTTACCACACTTACTTGAGAGGTGTTATGTGTTCGTAATGGGTAACTTAGCCGAAAGTGATATCTTGGACACATGTACAATTTGTTATTTTCCATGTAAAATTTGATATATTGCCAAAAAATAAATATTTGTCATGCTTATCTCAACTTAACAAAAATCAAAAATTTTGAACAAGCTAATTTTATTATTGTTTAGCCAATAAGAAGGTGGTTGTTCGATAGTTGTTTAGTTGACATTTGACACACACACACACACACACACACACACACACACACACACACACACACACACATTAATATATGCAAGATATATCCCATGGACTTCAAAAGTCCTTCAATTATATATTGAGCTCCATAATTTTACTGTCATAATAATTGCTTATTAATCCTATGTTGACCAACTACACAACCAGCCTATTTGGGTATTAGGTGTTTCTTATAATTCATTTGACACATGGATGGTCTTGTCACTTCTGGCTCCCGAAAAAGAATAATTGGCAGCCATAAGCCAAAGTGGAAGCTTCAGAACAATAGCCCACTAACCATTGAGTCACCGTAGCTACTTCCATCTTTTCTACACAGTCTATTATCAAGAAGAGAACTCATGACGCTGAAGTCTCTCAAGTGCAGTTATAAAGTGGAGAGTGTCCTGCTGGAGAGACGTGTCAGCTTGTCATGTCTTGCTCTCGGCTCACAGCTTCATTACCTTTTGTCATAGCTCTTTGTAAAGCTCTGTTCAGCTCCTTCACCTCACCGTCACCTTTGAGGTTCAGTTCAGTTCAGTTCCTTTCTCAAAATACCGTCTGGTGCCAAGTGTGAAGAAGAATCAAGATGGATAATTGCAGAAAATTTGGCTCAGAGCATCTGTCCTTTGACTCCTCAGCAGCCTACCTACTTAATCCGACGAGCACAGGCAGCAGCTTACAACCAGAAATGAGAGGCCTGAATATGATAATATTTATGTCAGTTACATAATATTGTAATTCATTCTGGGAAAAAAACAAAAAAAAGAAAAAGAAATCGAATTCCTAATGCATACGTACCAAATCTATTGGAAAAGGTCTGCTAGTAAAGCAGATTTTAGTTTGATACTTCCATCTACTAGTTTTATATACTCTGGGAGACTGTCTGTTCTTCTGACATCTATGGAGGACAAATAAAAGTTAGACAAGAAAGTCTCTGGGCCTCAGTGGTGGCAAGCAGAAAAAAAAAAACTTTCCCAGCATTTGGAGATTGTAAACTGCTGCTTAGAGCCACAAAGGAATCTGTAGTGAGACAAGTCTGACAGTAAGCAGCAGAGGCAGACAGGATTTGAAGGTGCTCTGGTTGCTCACAGTGCAGACATCACATGGTGCATATCCAGGCCCAGAGAGGAGAGCAGGGGAAAAAGCTTTTCATTTTATTTTCTATGTAACTTTCTGCTACTTGGGCTCCGGGGGGGTTTAGAGTATGTTTGTCCTCCCAGTTGATCCCAGTTGAGTCTCTGCAGCAGCTGTGTCCACAAAGAGTGACAGGTTCATTACGAAGATAAAGGCAGAGCAAAACAACTCTTCCTGGTCCCACTTAGCTCTGGTCAGGAGCGCATTTTCCCTCGTTTTGGTGGCAGCAGAGAGATATTGCTTCCCTTTTTCATTGTGATGCTCGTGTTTGTCTGATGAAAACATCACAGCCACATACAGTGGAAATAATTGGTTTAAATTTAGGTTGAGAACCCATCAGATTAGCCAGTAAGACCCTTGATGATAATGCACATGTTAGGAGTCCTTCTTTCTCATGCCATCAGATTGCTAAATGCGTATTGTCGATAATGTATCTTTGACAGACGACTTAAGGTGGTGGTGATAACCACTCACTCAGATTATAGAAGGAGAATTTTCCATCTGGATCAGTTGAGTTGACTCCATGTTTTTGTACCTTAAAAACAAAACCAGTAACTCATCATACCTTACCTGTGTGTCAGGAATTGCGGTCTGCTAAAACAACCCAAGGAACGGAGCACAAAAGACAGTCGGAGCAGTTCAGTATATGTACTGGTGTAAGTAATCGGCTGATTCGACACAGGTGGTGGTGAACAGGCAGGAAGCAAGAATAAGCGTGGCAATGGCAGGTTTCAAAATAAAACGGGAAATGACAACACACATTCAAAAAGAAAAGCTCAAACCCGTGACAAAAGGAGGATATAAATGTATGAGAGAAATCTGGCTGGAGGTGATAATGAGTAGCTCTCTGTCTGGTGAGGCCATGATGCACAATGGATGATTGCTCGCTGGAGTATTTTGGTTTAGATTCTCATTGATAACCTGAATGTAAAGAAACAATGTGAGATGCATGGTTGTTAATTATAGCAGTTGACCAGAGCAGTTACACTGATGAAATTAATAGCTTGAGTTTTTAAATTTGGTACGATGCATCGGTCTATAAGTTTATCTGAAAAGGCCTATTTATTAGATTGCACAACATCGCAACACATCGCGTCTCATTGTCTTGTCTCATATCGCATCGTATCGTATCGATATCGTAGTGTATCGCATCGTAAAACCAGTGCTGTTGTCAGTCAGTAAAGTCCAGGAACACTGTATATGATATTGACCTATAAAAATATACTTGACTTTCACCTTTGGAATCCACTCAGCAAACAGAGCAGATGTGCAGTGTTCAAACGGTGCTCTTCCACTCCGGCATCATCTGCGGTCATCAGCACATTAGGTCCAGTGTGGTTTTTTCCTCTATAGCTCTGCAATACGGTGACCTTTCTGTGGATGTAAAGGTCAGCTCGAATGCAGTAAAAAAAGGCTGGTCAGGTTCTCTCAGTAAATGGGAGAGTCTGTCATAAACAGCCTTTATGACTGCAAATACCCCATAAGTTATCTCCTGTTAGGGGCTTTCCATTAGTCTTGTGTAGATGGAACCGGGGAGAACTGAAATATCCTGGATACAGCGAGCTCTCTGATACGGAGGAGGATGAAGCATTCTAACTGATGGCCTCATCAGTCCACCTAATGATCTGAAAGTTGTAAGGCATTGTGACATTTTAAAACAAAGCAAAACTCATTTTACTTGTCTAATGATTTCCTCCTCTTATGCATAGACACATTAAAGCCACCTGCTGTTTTGTAGTATTCTCAAGACTGTAAGATGTAAACTTGCATAAACTTTGGTGAATTGGTGAAAATAAGTGTCACGTTCGGAATGTAGCGAGTTAAGTATGTATACCCCAAAAAAGGCATGCTAACTGTGTAATCAACAGACGGCAAATCTACAGAACACACACAACTTCTAACATTCGTCTACGGGCTAACGTACAGTTATCGAAACAAAGCTCAGATTAGTCTCAAGTTTCCTTAAATTTGTAACAGCTTACTCCCTTAAGGACCTTTCCATAAAGACAAAAAAGTCATGAAAACCATTTTTAAGTTGTCTATTAGGTGCCGAAATCCAAGTCAAAGTCGACTAGTTCCTAACAAAAACACAACACAACAATGAAATCTATATTACTGACCTGAATAGATATCGTGGTGTCTCACAAAGAGGAAACTATGGAGACTTTTTTGCAAATTTACTGAAGCTTAAACACGGGCTACTGTCGACTGTTGCCCACGACAGCTCCATGAACACCACCAGTTTGACACTTGTAAAATGTGGCTCCCGCCCAGCGAACTGAGCTCTACAAGAACTTCCGTTTCTTGCTGCTGCATTCACTGACATCAAGGACAAAACATGCTTATCAATACTGTGCGCTGCAGAGATGTATAGCCTATACGGCACTGTCGTTAGCATTTAATAGGAAGGAAATATTTTAATAAGAATCAGAATATCATATTTAGTAATCGTTTATAGCTGGGTTAAAATTGTGTAATTTAACATGTGTAACATAGTCCCGGCTAGCCACCGCAGCAGTTTAAATGATATTTCATTCATTAATGGTAGCTAGTTAAGTAAAATGTGACTTCATTCCTCTGTTGACCGCAAGCATACATGAAAATGGAAGCGGTCTGAAATGGTTACAAAACCCAAGAGGCATTTTTAATTTAATTTAATTCATTTAATGCTTTATTCTGGACTGTGTCTCAAACAAGCACTCATGGAAATTGGGCACTTTGTCTTCTGGCAGAATTCCCCAGATTGTGTGTGTGTGTGTGTGTGTGTGTGTGTGTGTGCAGCGGTGATGATAGAACGGCTTTGAATGGAGTGCAAATATCACACACACATGCATCATATATTACTGAGTTCCCACTACACAGCTCAGAGCTGAGAGTTTTAAATGGGCCTTTTAATGACTGCGCTGTCCAAGCCGCGGATAATCAGCGGATTCTCGGGAAATAATTATTAAAACATGTGAAGCACTCGGATGAAGATTCTTGTAATGAAACGCCGCGGCCCAGGAGAAGGAATGTGCATGTGGCGTTGCTACGGGAGATGATTTTCTGTCTTTTTTTTTTTTTAACATAATTATAAGTCTAATTTATTTTCACTTTTCCACAATGAATCATTGAATGCCTCCTTGAAGCAGAATAAAGTGTGGAAATAAAATAAGCAGAATACATAAGAAACGCACAGCGTGCGTTGATCCCGGGCATAATGTGATCACTGGTGGAGCAGGTCTAGAGCACAAACAGGTCAAAGGCACATTTCACAGATTCTCCTCAAAAGGATTTTCAAATGCAGATGAAATTCATTTGGTTTTCTTTTTTTCCCCTCCCTCTTATTCCAGTTACGCGTAATCCGAAATGTGTGTCACTTTCAGGCTATGGAGATTTAAGCGATTTAAAGGCGGCGCCTTAAAGTCTTCCATTTAAATTCATTGGAAACAGATTTGGGGAAGATGGGGGTGCGGGGGAGAAAATCCATTTGAAACGGTTTATGAGTTATGAAAACAAATTCCACATTGATTGGCTGCCACACTTATCTTTCCCTGTGTAAACAAATAGTTGACGGGGGGAAGATGCAAATTGCATTAGCCTCAGTGTTGCTGAAGGTCAAAATCAGCTGATACAATAATGGGCAGTTTAAGATGGCCATGCTGCTGCAGAATAATAAGAAGAGCGCCTTAAACTTGAGCGGCAGCTTTAATATTCCACAAGTGGAGGAGTCATCGCTGCAGCTAACTGCAATAACACACCTATGTGTGCGGGCTAATGTCAAATATCAATAAGCTGGTTGGTTTTGTTTAAATATTAGGTATTCTGAATGCATTTTTAATTGCATCGCTGCCTTGGGTTTGTTATGAAACAAATATTATGACTGAATTCCATCAACCAGCCCTAAACAAGTAATTACACAAGGATCGTAAACTGTGCACTGAATAACAATCAATTTAACCTTGAGTGAATCCTCGGCTATTAAATTAAACTGAACGGCAACGTTTTAATAATGTAAGCGTCCTGACAGTGTAAGCAGAATAAATCAATGAGTTCATCTGCTGAATCTCCGAGGTTTTTATTTTCCTGTCAGACTGGAGTCTCCGACACGAACGCTGACCATGGAGGCTCCCAGAGGGGTGGAGGTGAACGCTGCCAAGGGGACGCTCAGGGTCAACGGTCGCAAGGACCTACAGCTGGAGTCCACAGAGGGAGAGGTGAGGATGGAAATGCCTTATTTATTGGTTTCTTTGTTGCTGTGTGTTTAAGCCGCTGTGCTGGCGACGGATTATTATCAGAGGAAGAATGCTCTTACTTAGACTCATGTTATTGGCCATAACTAAGGTATTCATACACTAATTGTGGGAGGATGAAGCAGGGTGGGACAAGATGAAAACAAAGATCAGAAAATCTCGCCATCTGCAAAGCCACTTTTTATCAAATTCTTTTAAAATCTCATCTACACACAATATATTACTATACGAGTCTGGACAGACGTGGATGAAACTGCAACTTGACTCCCCGCAAAGAAAAAAAGCACTGCGAGGCAGTAATTCAAGTCTATGGAGGTGGTGTGCGACATGGGACATTTGTTCTTGGCATTTCTCAGCAGCCTCCGTCCTTATGGAACATTTAAATTCACAGTTTCTTACAAAACATATGGTGTGCGCACCAGTGTGGTCTAACAAATAAGCTGGCTGCATTCCTCTTCTCATGAATTATGGTTTTGAAATTAATTTGAAATCCTCCACGTTTGGCAGCTGTAGTCATGCGTGTCATGTTTTTGTTGCGCATTTTGCTTGTTCCCACTCACTCAACAGAACGTGCAGCTGAGGCCGATCTATATTTTGGTCATAAAAAAACAAAAACAAAGTATTGGACAAATTTTGAATCTGCCACTAGTGACGAAGCTAAACGTGTTAAAACGGCTGCAGTTCCTCAAATATGAAATTAAATTGACCTTATGCAAAGGCCTGGCCCCCTTTGTCACTGTTGCTAGGCTGTCAAGGTTCTTGACGCTGACAGAGTCTCAACGCAGTGTTATGGCAGGGGGAGAAGTATAGCAGTGCGTGTCAGTGATTCTTTTTTGCAGCAATATCCTCCAGATCGAGGCAAAAGGGTTTACAGTATGCAGTGGAGGGATATATCCAAAATGTTAAAATATACAACAAAGGGGAAAATACAATTTTCGCGGTGAAATACAATTACCGGTCAGTCTGAGAAACCCCATGACCGCTACCACAAATACAACGAGCACAGCCTCTGGAGTAGGTTGGCCATTCACAAAATGCTACATGAAATTTAAATATAAATATGTTTAATAAAATGAATTTGCCCATTGGGACGCTATGTTGTACTTTGATGTAAAGTGACAAAACGTAACGTTTGACAGAGCTCCCATTGAGACCCAACGCAACAGCTAAGGTTAGCTAACATTAAGTTAGCTAACATTAATTTAGCCAACCTTAGTTAGGCACTAATATGAACTAATATTCACCAATAGCAACCATAACTTTGATACATAGTTTTGTATATGTGAGTGCCTTAACCATAAAGTCTTGCTAGCTCTAGCAAGCTAACTAGCTAGCTACCACTATGGTTTTAGCCCATTCTAGCCTTACCTTGAAGCAGTTGTATGTATGCTTGCGATTCAGCTGGGAGTGGGGCCTTCAACACTGTCTGATCCACTAAAGGCACCGTTCCTGTTGTGTTTTTGGCACGACACCCCCCAGCCAAACTCTTGGGGTACCTAGCGTCCAACTTACATATGTCATGGGCACACCGCTCCACCATTTTTCTTGTCGGACGTCAGGCGTGGCAGCCCTGGCGAGCTTCACGTTCTACTTCTTTGACCGTTATCAAATTAGCCAGGAGCTGGGTGGATTTAGGCTCTGCCAAGATGGCGATGTCCAGCCAACTTAGCTTTCAAACAGCTTTTCAGGAAACCTGAATGATGTCAGGGTTCTTTATATACAGTGGCTGAGTTCGTAGTGTGGCTAAAAATGTCTTTGTTTGAAGCGAAAACACCTCGCCACATCCGTGCTGCTGTATTTGACCTCACTTGTCACACCGTATTATCAGATGGCATCAAAGTCATTTATCAGTTCCAGTTGGTGATGCATCACTTCAGGGCACCTCTGATTATTTGAACCACTTCCAGCATGTCTCTGATGTTTTTCCCCCCAGATACTCTTAGACGCCAACAGCGTTCATCTTGGAAACCTCCCACTTGGCACATACGCAGCGTCTCCCGTCGAGGCCTCCCAGGAACAGGCGGTGTACGAGGTGTGCGTTTGCCCCAGCGGCAAGATCTACCTCTCTCCTGCAGAGACCAGCTCCACCTGCCAGGCCATGAGCAACATCTGCCTCTGGAGCTGACCTGGGAGCGGCGTCTGCCAGCGAGGACATTTTGCGACACCTGCTCTGGAGCTGGAGCGTCTCGGAAGGGACTCTTTATATGACAGGAAGTGGAAATGCGCCGGGAGCTGGTACTTAGACGCTTCACTCTCTGCGTTCAGAAGCAAGCTGCCGCCTGCAGTGGATTAATGGAGGTCAGGACTCTTCCACTGACAGCGTCTGAGGAAGGGAAGTCACAGGGGAAGCTGTCTGAAATCAGGAATAGCACGTGTACAGGAGAATTTCCACTACCTTATTAGAGTCAGAGGACACAACTTTTATTTTTCTACTCCAGGGTTTATTGTAGACAAGCGGTTGACATGTGTCGACGGGAGGTGCCTTCAGCTTTAAATGGCGTCGTGTTAAAACCGTTGGTGATGGCAGAAAGTGAAGGAAGCACAATTGTTTTTACCCCACAAAAAATCCAGATTGTTTTCTTTGAGTAACATTCATAGATATGTTGTTTTTTTTTATGTTGGAGTTAAGATTAAACCTGTTTTTATGTGGCACACAGCGCACTTTGAGTTTGTGTTGTAACACACTGATTGAAGGTTTCGGATGAAGCCTCCCTTAAGGCAACTATTCCTTTTAATCTTCGTGATGCTGGTGCGACACAATGAGGTTTTAGTGCTCAGAGTGTCCATTCAGGAGCTGTTCTACATATTAGTTAACTGAGGTTTCCGGAGCGTCTCACCCACTCCCCTATTCCCGTCAAGCATACTCAGTTAACTCCAGTTTGTTTTCATTCTCTTAAGCATTCCTTTCCTTCCAGCACTCCATCCATCCTCTTTCATTACCCAACCAACATCCTCTCATTCCTCCGCTTCTCATGAATCATCTGGGGTCGTAGTCTTCTCTGCCTCCCCTTACCCAACACAGAACCCCCTACACCTCCAGTTTTCTCTTCTCTGGCCACCAATGTCAAGGAGCCCTGACTCACCTTTATTCACCCTTTAGTCTCAAACACTTCTTTCCATTAAACTTATGAACCGAACAGCTACTTGACGGACCTTTCAGTATTTTTAAGTTCAAGAGTACATGGAGTGTCTCATTAGAGAATAATCTCACAGGGAAACGATTTCGGTAGATCCTTGATCTTGTGTCTGTTTACGTTTCAACACTCCCTGCGCACTAAAAGTTCTCGTTTAATTGCCTCGCCAGTAACTCTCGCGCGTCAACCTCCGCTCAGCGTGCGCTCTCCGAGGCGGGCTTGACATGAGAGGCTGGCTGACCTTGGCACTGCGGCGCAGAGCGAGGCAGGCGGCCACGTGTCGGCGGGGCCCCGCTGGAGCGAGGAGCCCGAAGCTCCGCTCTGCTCCGCCTCCCCATCATCAACCATCATCGGCCTCCGGCAGAGAGCAGCTGCTCCGGTAAGAGGCATGATGGCGCTCCAGCGGCCCTGCGGGACACCCTCTCGCTCAGTTTAACTTAAGTGGCGCTGGGATGATTTTTATGCACAGACTGTATTTGAGGGTGGAAAATATGGCCGCTAAGATATCGCTTGATATTTGTTTAATGTTTGCAATTTCTCATACGACACAAGCCCCACACTCCCGAGTGGCCAAAAAGTCAGTCAACAAGACAGTGTGTTGGTAATGCACACTGATCAGGCATAACATTATGACCACTGACAGGAGAAGTAAATAACATTGACCGTATTTGCTAGGAAACCTTTGAATCTGGCATTCGTGTGGACGTTACTTAGACATGTACCACCCAGCTAGACCAGACCAGGCGCCCCCACTCCATGACAATGACACAGGCACACACAAATATGGCTTAGGAACATCTCACAAAAACATGAAGAACAGCACAAGGTGTTGACCTGGCCTCAAAATTCACTAGATCAAGTATCTGCGGGATGATCCACCTTAGAGGCCCCAAAGACGCCAACTAACGACATCCTGTTACCACATGTCCATTCTCTGATGGGCCACAGCAGGTTTTAGAGGCACAAGTGATGGCTAATGTATAAAAATGAACATTTTAGATTCAGCCACCGCTGAGAATGCCAGCGCTCCAACTCCACCGAATATTATCTCTAGGATCTGGAGTGTATTGCAGACCCAAACTATCTTCCCACTCAGCAGGATGTAATCTTTTAGTCAAGTTTTCTTGCAGCGTTTGACCGTCTGCGTATGTTGTTGCGTCATTATTCGCACATGTTGGGAATTTTCATTGCTTTTATACATGGAATGAGTCAGAAAGATTCAAGTTTTTGACAATAACCTACCGTTCCATGTGAAAGGGAGCCGATGAAGCTTTTAGCTCCTTCAGAGTAGTCGCGGATGTCTCCTCCGGGCACACTCACTCGGGGTGTGAGGACGGCCTGATCTGAGGCGGTTTGCACATGTCCCACGTGTCTCCCGTTTCTTAATGATGGCTAAACATTTTAAATGACCTTTGCTTCGAGATCCTTGGAACATGTTCTGTCTTCATGGTGAAATTTGAGCCACGAATACCAGTTTATCCAGTGACCCATCGTTTCAGACACACGTGTGTCCATGCACCGAATTACGTCAGTCACATTAAAGGAGGTGAAACTTTTACAGCATCTCTTACAGATTCTTGTCAAATCAGGTGAATTACACTGACCATGACTCTATTTATAAGGGCAATAAAAGGGGGAAATCTTTTTTTACATCGACACAGTAGCTACACATGTTGGTATTCTTAACATTAACTGTCCCCGCAGCCAATATTTAAACAACATGTTCTGTTTGACCAACATTTGAAACCTCCAGCAATATTTAGTTATTATAATAGGAGATGCTGGAGCCCATCTAATATTGACATAGGAGACTCTGGAGCCACAAAGCGATTACCATAACAGGCGCCAGTTCATCTGGCTGTTGAAGCGTTGGTGCTTTATATCAAAGCTAAACCATCACTGTACGCAGGGCAGGCGCAACAAAAGAGACGAAGCTTTACTGAAAAAACTATTCCAATAAAGCTGTTGAAAGTGATTATAAATTCAACGCGAGATGAGTTTTCACTACTCAGAAAGCTTTATGAATCGATCGTGCCTATAAGGACTCCGGTCTGAGATTTATTCTTCTAAACTGAGAGTAAAATTAGGACGCGTAAACATTACAGCCTGGGGAATAAAAAAAAAGAAAAGAAAAAAAGAAGGAAAGCTGCTTTCTACAGCTGTGTCACCTGGTTATTATCCCCTCTTTCTCTGCGACGTTCATGTGCATTTTACACAGACGCTCACCTGGCAGAGAGGACCGGAGGAGAGTGTTTAAAGCGGCGAGAGTTAAGAAGCGACACCGTCGTAGCCCTGCTGCCGCACGGTCACGGTTGGTGCGCGTTACACGTTTTCTGCCTCTAATTAAGCCCAAAGTTGCCGTTGCGAAAACAGATCGGTGCAGCGAGGACCTCTGCTGCTGCTGCGCTTTTCAAAAAGAGTCGCTCGGCAGCAGCAGGTATTTTGGGCACCTTGTGAGACAGCAGCGACTCCTTTGAATCGTCAAAGGACACAATAAACACATATTTGCATGGCTTGCAGGGTTGGGCAGTAAATCTCTGAACTAATATTTCACTAGTAATAACACACAACCCCTCGGGTTAGGAGAGAAGGATGTCAGGTGAAACGACTTGCAGAGATTCGATAATCAGCTCACATTAGGGAGCCGGGTTTTATCGCTGCTGGCTAAAGACTCCATTTTGCATTTCTGATCACACTGAAACATTCATTTGGGTTCCAGTGGGCGCCACATGCTTAAGACCTTAAGAGTTCCTTTGAATTCACGCCTTCATGTGCACATCAGTCCAAAAGCTGAATGCGGACGACGCAATATTTGCTCCCGATTCCTTGAAAATAAAGCTCGGGCTGGAGCTGGAATAAGCACAGGAAGCGTTTGAAGAACACAGCTTCCTACGAGTTTGACACGACGCTCTGAAGCTCAGATCGTACGCAGAGGATGAACGGCTCCATTGGACGCCATCCAGAAAATGTGCCGTTTTTATCTTCGGCGAGAATCTTTCTCACAATTTCCAGGTTTAGATCTCGTTCCTAAAGTGAGTCATGTGAATAAAACGAGACCAAACCTTCAGGCGCCTCATTCGGAGTCAAAACCGAACCACGTCTGTGAGACGAGGCGATCAGGTGTTTGCGTTTTGTGCTTCAGAATCAGCCTCAGTTCACACGTCGCCTCATGGCTGATGATGTTGAGTCATCACGCTCCGCACAAGCGGCTAATCTTTAAGATGCCCAGGGTACAAATGTATTGGATGCAGCTTATGTTGGTGAGCGTTCGGTATTATCCACCACGTTAAAAGCTCACTGCTAAGAACAAGAACAGGCTGCTGCATGTTCAGTCGCCCACGTACCAAAGTGAACTTAAAAAGCGAAGCCGCGCGGAAATGTCAATCGCATTCAAAGTGTGAAAACTTGCCCCGTATTTGTCAGAGCTGCTGTTTGTTTTAATAGTCTCCCCTTAAGCTGAGCCGACCGCGTGTAGCTTGTAGTGAATAACATTGAAATTGCTTGTGCCGTTGTTCCAGGTGCTGCACAAGAAGCTCGCGGTTCAGGACTTTATCTCCATCCATCATAATGGTATGTGGATAAAATCTAATGCATTGGAAATTTATGCTGACGGGAAGCGTCGACCATCTAGAGATGAATCGTGATCGACTTCTCACTGCAGAACCAACACTGTGCTTGTGCTGCCACCTACTGGCTTTCAGGAAATAACTCAATGCTGGTTAAAGGTTATGAAGAGAGCGATTATCCCAGGTAGGTTGTATTTAGAGATGAACTTTGACTTAAGTCTAAATGTTGTTAAGAGGTTGTGATAAAAAAATAGATGAGGAGACAGACTGATTTACACCGAATCACCAGACCGTGTTCCAGGTATGAGTCTTTAATTTTAAATGAACGCCATAATTGAAAAGTGCATCTGAATAAACATAAATGTCCCACCTCATGATAAACCACAGATGGAAAAAAAAAAAAGAAGTAGTTAAGCTGTATTGTGGATGAAAATGAGCAACCGGCAGATGAACAGTAATGATGCACATACTTGTTGTCGGGTTATAAGAAGTGATTATAGCAAGGCAGGGTTTAAATGTATTAAAATGATCTGAATAAATGAATATATAGATAATATAAAATGGGCCATATGTTTGAGGCACTTACGCTTAGGTCCACATTACTAAAACAGACCAAAAAAATTATTATAATATATATATATATATGTGTATATATATATATATATAATAAAGACTGCAGTTTTTTTTTTAAAGCACTTGAGTTTGGTGACCACTGCTTTTACCACAAGACCTTAACTGAACAAACATAATACAACAGGCAATGTAACATTTCCTGTGTTTTACAGACAGGATGTCAGCTGTAAGGCTACTTGGTAGTGATGTAAACACACGTTACGCTCTCTTTTAAAGGAAAAAATGTATATATGAACAGGGATTCTTTTAAAATAATATAGTTGTAAACCTGTTCTTCCTTCCTGAAAGCATGTGGCACCTGGGATCATCAGCTTATAATAACTTCTGTTATAAAATAATTTTAAATCCTCCTGAGTCGCCTTCAGTGACTAATACATTCCTTAAAAATAACCAAATCGGTTTCTGTGATCCAGCTACATTATACACATTTCTTCAGGGCACAAATCCTCAGGGGTTTGTAGGTAACACTGATTATTCAGTACTGAATATAAATTTTGAGTTTTATTGATGACAACGGTCACAGCGAGGCATCCTGGCTCCTCTCAGTAGTTGCCTCTATGTCCGGGGGCAGATTTGTAAGGGGGCACAAACCTCCGGACTCCAGCGGGGTACCTCCTGTCAACGTGCTCGTTTTGTCTGTAATCAGTAAGATTACGTGTAAAATTAATACTGCAATTTAACAGCATCACAAATCAGTCTCTGGGGAAGATGCTAGAACCTCACTGTTACAGCTGTGTAACGAACAGAAAAAAAAACTCAGCAACTAAATCAATTTAAATTCTGAGGAAATCTTTTTCATATTGTGCTACCAGATCTCACTAGTTAGCAACGTACAACTGTTGCTGTAAAACACGGTGAACGGATCAGATTAGCTCAACACGGCTGCGCATGCTACTTGCTTTTCTAACTAGCCAGGGAGCCTCTGTGTGTGACATGTTGCCATGGTGACGATGACAATGCCATGGTTAGTTTTAGTAATTTGAAACTGAAAACAAATTTCATTAATGTCTGGTTCATTTGTAAGTTTGTAGTGATAACTCCGTCCTCCAAGCCGTTGTTATTGAACACTTCTGCACTCAGTGGACTCTCTAGTCCTTGTGCTTGATATATTTACAGATTAATTATAAATTAATAAATACAGGAGACAGAGGGAAACAGCCGACATGAGCAGAAACTAAATGTAAAAACACTAATCTTTGGTTTTATTGTAAATAATATTTTGTAGGAGTCTATTAGTGCAACTGGAGCCCTAGTGGTCCATAACGTAATTGCAAGATGGTCCATGACAATAAAATATCCTGTGAAAAAGCTCATTTGATATTTATACAAACAGGATAATTTTACTCAAATGTGGCCGAGGCCTTTATCTGCCTAAACTACAGAGGGTAACAACCTCTATTTACATCTGTTTCACAGGTGTAATTTACTGTATTTTGTTAAGAAATCTTGCTCCCGGTTGCATTGTTCAAAGTTTCTCCATGATGCTGTTAATGACTTAAAATAATCTGCATCTGCATAGTGTTTCAGTGAGTGTACACTATTCATATCTTAACAATGCTCTTATTGTGAAACAGCTGCAGGAAACTCATTAACTTGCTCAGGTTAGCACATGGAATTAAGCTAATGTTACAAACAAAGAAGAAGAAGATGACAAGCACAGCTACACAAAGAATTGGTAGATCACAAATATGACCCCAGAAAGGTTGAGAACCACTGATTAGTAGTTAGTTCCCAGCTTTTCCCTCCTACTCCAAGTCTTTATGCTAAACTCAGCTAAAAACATTCTAGCTACGAGTTAATAGTTATTACAATGATTACAGATAAAAAAAATTAAAATAAATAAATAAATAAAGTAATTTAATGGAAAACTTTAAAGCACTAACCTCACATTCTCATCCTGGGGACCATCAGCTCGGTGGGCAGACTTTGAAATGCCCATACCTGGAGGAATCCTGTCTGGGTACCTCACCACGATCTCCATGTCATTCAGCTGAAAGCCCTGGAAAAGTGAACAAAGCACAGTTTTAAAGGAGGATTTAAAAAAGAAAAAAGGAGCAACAGTTTGATTTGGATATACAGCAAAACACAAAATAATAATCAGTGAGGCCAGTGACTAAAATAAGGCCCAAAGCTCAGGGCCGACTTACATTAAGGCGTCGGATTGCTTCATCACAATGTTCTTGTTTTGTAAAGTTTACGAAGGCGCAGCGCTTTTCGATCAGAAGTTTGACGCTATAGACGACCCCGACCCTGCAGGACGAGAGACAAGAGAGGAGTTCATTACCTGGATGAAAGGACACGGAGAACTAACCTCAGACACTAAAGCACCGCCTCTTACTTGTTAAACATGTTGGTGATCACAGACTCTGTTACTGGAGCGTTCAGGTTGCCCACCCACACTGGAAACAGCTCCCTGTGAAAACAAATATGAAAATGAATCCTGAAGTCAGAGGACAGCACAATCATACCTAATGATTCCTATTCTGGAGGAAAATGCTGTCTAATAATAATAATAATAATAGCACTAGTGTGTTGAGTACTTAATGAAGCGTTTCATTATGAGACTTGACGACTGATGGTTAATTAAAAAAAAAGATATCATCAAGTTATAGTGATTCAAACTTAGCTGAGGCCTGGTTCACAACATCTCAAAGGTTTGTGTGTTTGTTTTTCTCTATTTATTTACTGTATTTACTTGGAGCTACGGCGTAAAGGACAGAAGCAGAACGAGCAGGATTTGAGCTTAATGACTAAACTTCAGAAGACGTAAGGTTCACTTCATTTATCTTCCTCCATCTGGTCCAGCCTCATTAACTTCAGAGAAACTGTGTACGATTCCTAAACTGGACAAAATCCAGCCTTTTTTCTTTCAGAACGCTTTTCAGTGTCGTGGAGAAAATACTCACGGTGGTCGACTGTTGTTACTGTTGTTCTTCATGGGCTGAGTATAAAGGGGCTTTGGACGACTCGGGCCATTGGGCGCGTTGGGGACCGGGTGCATGGGGGTGCTCAGGAGGGGTTTCCTGGCCGCAGGGGCAGCAGGAGGAGGAGAAGGAGCAGCAGTAGCGCCTGCTGGGACTATATTTGCAGAGAGGACGGGAGACACTCCGGTGACGTTTGCTACTTGGACTGGTGGGACAGCGCTGCTTTGGACAGCTCCTGGAGACAAAGACCAGTGTTATACAGGTGTTATCATGCAGGAAAATATCGGTGGAAAGTTAAATTGATGGCATCGTTTTCAGAGAGACACTCACCCGGTTGAGGGTTTAAATTAGACAACACCTCTAAAGCTTTTGGAACAGTCCCGTGAATAATTAAAGCGTTTGAACTCTGCTCCCGTGTAAAACCATACCCCTGAACGACAAAACACAAAGCCTCAGGTCAACGCAAACGTTCAGCGCGTGATCATCGTCAATTCTCATTATCAGCTCTCACAGTACGCACCATCAGTTGTATTATTTGCACCCGCATCAGCTCCTGCGCAGCCTCTGCGCATAAGCTGTCCAGTTTGAGGACGTCCCTGAAGGCCTGGACAGCCTCGTCGTATCTCTGCGAGAACAACACTGTTGTTTAGACTTTAGACTCACAGCCCAGTTATTCATGTTTACTGCAGCAGGAAGTCAAAACACGTCGGAGTAACGCGACGCACAGAGAGAATTTCAGTGATTAAGAGTCAGACTGAGTGAGGTCACAGCGAACCGGACTAATGAAAAGAGGCTTTGACTGTGCAGCGACTTATTCACATGTGCAGCACTGATGACAGGTTGGTCACACTGAGGCCATTAATAGGTCCAATTCAACCGAGCTGTGTAAACATTTAAATATAAAACACACAAAAAAAAACACACATGAACTCTGTTCACATCACTCTGTCCTCTGACTTCTACAACACACTCACCTTAAGACCAGCCAGAGCTCTGCCCTTCCTATAGAGGCCTTTAACCCAGCCTGGACATATGCCGATGGACAACTCCGCGTCGGCCAGCGCCTTGTCGTACTCTTGCAGCTTCTCAAAGCAGAAGGAACGATTGCCAAATAATCTGGAAGAGGAAAAAAAAAAATAAGCTTAACACAAAAGCCAGCGATGGTGTGAATTCACTTTAAACGAAGTCGAGAAACGTGTTCTTACTTAAATTCTGTAGGGTTGAACTTAATTGCATCCGTGAAATACTTAACAGCCTTATGATAGTCTCCAGCACTTGCAAACTTATTGCCTATGTCTAAAAACAGAGATTATCAGTTAAGATTTCAACAGTGATACACGAACAATTATTAATCTGCTCGTTTAAAGACAAAACTTACTTGCAAGCTCAGTACTTGTTTTTACATTATCTTCAAAGCTCGGGCTGCTACGAGCGGCAGAATCCTTTTTCTCACCCTCCTGGTCCTGATTCGGTTTCTCTGGGACGGTTTTACGTTGTTCTTTATTTGGGATCTTCTTTTTCTCCTTCTTCTCAGCTTTGGGCCTCTGCTCCAATTTACGTTTGGCTATAAGAGCAGCTTTGCTCACGAAAGTACTCGTCATGTCCAGTTCCTTCAAAACATTCCCAGGAGACGCAATAAAACAGCGATGAGAGACATTTATCAGTGTCTAGTTCCCAGAATGGTGACATTTAACGTTACATAAACGCCCTGGTACCTCAGAGTCGTTCGAGTCGTTCTGGTTGTCTTCCTCTTCGTCACTGGACTCGTGTCCGCTGCTGTCACTGGTGTCTGCGTCTTTAGCTGAAGCCGAGGCTTTAACTTTGGAATTCTTATCGTCTTTGTCTTTATCAGAAACCAATTTACTCTCCTCTGCTTCAGACTGATTAGCAGCGTCTTTCCCCTGAAAAACAAAAACAAAACCTGTTAAAAAGACATTTTTTTCCCCCCCAGTCTCTTTTTAAAGGTGCTACATAAGTGATCATCACCTCTTCACATTTTTTGGGATTCTGTTTTTCCTTCTTCACCTTCTCCAGCTCTTTTCTCTGCTTCTGTTTCTGTTGGACAAAGACGCACACGATAAACCTCCACGCACACACATGAAGCAGCTCACATCAGAGGAAGAGGAACGTACCTGTTTCTTAAGCCGCTTCTTCTCAGACTTTTCTTTGCTTCTTACGGACTCTTGTATTAATTTTACCTGTCGGTCAGTATCCTGTGGGAGCAGACCAATCAGAAACTTGAACTCCTCTCACCGAAACCTGAGTCGTCAAACTTAAACGAAACAATTAACGTGAACTCACGCTGCCTTGTGGCACAAATCTTATGGATCCTAGGCAAGAGGGATCGTGAACGGCGGTGTAGTGGCGCAGTGGAGGCTGATAAAGAGAGCCACCATTACGTGCCCAGGTGTCATAAACATCCGCCGTCGTGCCCTCATTAGAGTAATCAATACCTGTTGAGAAGAACGAGATTTTACACGTTAGCACGACTAATCTCACGAGCTGAACTTCTCAGTGGATGTGCTGTGATGTCTCCTCACCAAGAAGGCCACATTGTATTATCCTCTGAATATTAGGACGTCGGTCAAACATATCCACGACCCTTCGCTAAACAGGAGAGAGAGAGAGATGAAGTGAACGGCAGCCCCGAACAAAGTCTTCCAACCGTCAGATTAGCTCGATGTCTTCAGCCTTGACACATTCCCCACATTCAAGCTACGAGTGGAGAAAAAAAATTCAGCTGCGTCCCCTACGCCTACTCTCAGCTGTGTGTCACTGCCAATACCGGTTCTGCATGACAAGCATGACAGCGAGCATTAAGTTTCACTTTCCACCGTGGACAGAAAACTCTGAGTCACTCGACTGATGCCTGATGAGTTTCCTACCTTGCAGTAAATACACGTAAAAGAAACAACCGCAGAGTTTTCCATATCGTAAACTAGTATTATTACACATTAATGAACCATTAATGTCATCAGCAGTAACATTAAACAGACACGGAAAACACGACTAGATGATGAGCAAAACCCACAGACTGTCCAGTAAAAGATGATGCCTTTGTTTATAACAGGACACAATCGTGTAACTTTGTTAAATGACGTCCTGGTTGTGTATCGTGTTTGATTGTGCTGTGGAAATCATTCAGTTGTTTGCTCTTCCTGTCGCGCACAGTCACCAGACTGCGAAAACCGCACGCACAGCTGTTACACATGGGAGGCAACCGAGAAAGGCTGCGACGCACAAGTTAGTGGAAGGATGGTTCTTGTCGCTGGAAACAACGTCACACTGAACAAAACGGATGGTCATTTAATTTATATGGTGATTTATTATATATTTTAATGACAGTTCAGAAACGCATTAATTTCTCACTCTCATCAACCTTTAAATACAGATATTTTTTTGTAAACATTGCGCTCTATGTAGTCTTAAACACACTGCCAGTCAAGTGACTGGACACACTTTCTCATTGATTGAGAAGGTGTGTCTCGTTCAATGAGAACAAAGACGTGGGTCCAAACTTACACACGAAAGTTTTAGACACACACTTTCTTACTGAATGATAAGGTGTGTCCAAACTTTTGACAGGTTGTGTAACGTTACACGTACTCACAGGCACCAAGGAATTAAACGGGGAGAGACTTGACTTTCTGCTCAGATTAGTCTGGTAGGAGGCTCAGTTTGAGACTTTGATAGTGTTCAATGGATGTGGATGTCAGTGTCCAAAGCTAACACCGTGTTTGGCGTTACAACAACCTTCAAATTCGTTTTTTTTCTGCGGGAAGAAGCTGAACATCTGCAGCACTGAGTGCTTCACTGAGTGCCGGATGTGAGCAGGAAGTCGAAAAAAAGTCGGGTCAGTTGATTAGTGGTGATTAAAGTACGTGCTGGCGGACAGCTACAGCCACACGGAGGTCAGTGTCTATACTGACCGATGTGTTTCATATCCACGTCAGCTATGTTATCGCATCACAGAGGGGTCAACATGTGGGCGCTTACATAATACTTCAGGCTTTGTTTACAAAAGTAGCAGCAATGATACTTACCATCACGTCGATATCTGGGAACTCTGGGGGGGGAAAAAAGACAAACAGACCGTGTAAATGCACCTGTTGAAGTGTTTTTCACTGATTTATCCGTAACCGGAGACGCCACCGACTGACACAAACAAGCTCGCCTGTTAACATTAGCTAAATTAGCAACCAACTTTTTTAAAAGCGACTAATAAACATGTCCTCACCTGTTTCTTCATTATATAGATCCATTTTTAGCAATACGCACCCGTCTGCACCTTTACACACTCTTAAACTGGACTTAATTTACAAATAAGTTGCATAAATACCCTCAGAGGCTACGTTTACTGTCTACATGTTCGCGCGCACTCGCAACTACTGTTGTTATCGCCTGAACAGGAACACACGTAGGGTGCCTTGTATTTGTACGCATGCGTACTGTGGCCTCCACTGTCAAGCCCGAACGCATGCGTACTGTGGCCCCCACTGTGAAGCCTGAACGCATGCGTACTCTGGCCCCACTGTGAAGCCTGAACGCATGCGTACTCTGGCCCCACTGTGAAGCCCTGAACGCATGCGCACTCTGGCCCCACTGTAAAGCCCGTACCGTGCCCCCTGCTGGACACATGGTAGCACAACAGTTCTGTAAAATGCTCATTGGAAACTCATGACTTCGGTTTTCATTTCATACCATAAAATGCTGTAGTGTTCTGACAAATGCTGATGTGTTAACTATCAAATGAATCGTCTTTTTGTTGTTCATTTATTTTATTAAAACCAGAAAGGTTTAAATATTAGTTTGCGCTTAAAACTCTCCATCAACACAGTTTGTATAATACATTAATATAATACATGTATAATATTATTATATATATTTAAAAGGTAATTATTCGCTAATACAGCATTTTTGTCTTTTATCTTTAAGGCATTGTCTTGTACTGCTGTACCATGTTTAATTTGGACCCATAAAATCATGTTACTTTCATATCTTTGCCCATGATAAATGAAAATGTGGTTTGTACCATCTTCAAATTGAATGTAAACATTTGTAAAATATAATGCAACTTTAATTAGTAAAAATTCAGAACATAAGATCACATTAAACCTCTGGTTTATCACTCAGTTAATTGTTAGCATACACACACCAAGACAACAACAACACAAAATCATTTCAGTAGTTTTAAACAACTACAGGCCATTCGCAGTAATTGGAAAAATATGATCAATATTTTCCTCTTGTGAAAAATACTTGGGGAAATCTGTACCATTCCTGTCTGTTGTCGAGGCACATTTCTTACCATCTAGGAGCCATGACACAGAAATAGTGATTTTTTTTCCCACAAGCGAGCAAAGGTGTAGTTGCAGTGGTAAGCTCCCTTGTAACTCGCGACGTGGCCATCTTTGGTCAAGTCATGAGAAATAATCCAGCCTTATCTCTCCGCTTTAGAGTTTAAAGGTCAAAAATCCTGAGTCGCAAACTTTTAACGGTTTATCGCTTACATTTTAAAGTCAGTAACAGCAGCAAAAGGCTGTCGTTAAAGAAGTCAGCATTGGGGCCAAAAAAAAAAAAGGTTCGCCGTTATTCTACAGTCCTTCCATGACGTACAGAATAGGCAATGAGTCTGTTGTAGGTTGCGCTGAGGATGACGATGGCTCCTATGACCATGCCGCAGATGAGGCTGAAAGCCCAACGAGGTCCCAGGATGGTGTAGACCTGGGAGACGAAGACGGGGCCCAGTGTCCGCGCCCCGCTCCCCGAGGCCGTCAGCCAGCCCATGTACACGCCCTGAAGAAACCACCGCTTTAATTCTACTTTCATACTTATTTGCAACACAAAATAAATTAATTAGACTCTACAGTTTTCTTACCTGAGGTTTGGGTCCGAGGATTTTAGAATACAGTGTGTAGGACATCACGTTGCATGCTGGGTATCCCACCCCGATGAGGAAGTCGGACGAGATGTACTGGGCTAGGTTTATAGCAGGAGTATATTGACACCACGTCTGTTCATACGGGCATCCTGTCGGCTCCAGAGAGCTGTTGGAAGATATCACGGCTGCAGACATCTGACTGACCAACGAGTTGTTTTTCAGGTCTGTCATTTTTTAAAAGAGAAGATCAGAACAGATACTTGAACACTCAGCCGCATGTTTAACTTGTTCAACTTGAAGCGGGTTAATATTTGCAATTAACTATATCGATCAATACCTGCCCACTGGATCTTAGGGTACTGATTTCCCCACGGAAGCAGGATGAAGAAGCCGCAGAATATAATAGCCAAGCCTGCTAACAACATAGGACGATCCCCAAACCTGAAAGGAAATAAACGTCACCGCTGATTAAACTAGCTCAGAGAAACACTGTTTGATTTACTTGCACAAGGGAGGCTTACCTTTGAGCGGCCACTTTCACAACCAGAAACACCACGATCGATTCGAAGCCGATGCAGCAAAGAATGATGCCGTTGTAGAGCACGGCCTGTTTCCTCGTCCAGGAGAACATGTCCATGGTCAAGGGGGTGGCGATCCTGGACCAAAACGTACAGTTTAAATGTTCTGTGACGGATCCTAACTTGATTGCCGTGGCCGTTTTAACGAATACCTACGTCTCAAAGACGGCAAAGATGAACATGACGATGAAGAAAAGGACGTTGGAGGTCAGGACGGCCATCTGGTCGATGGGTTCCTCGTTTTCTTCGATAATGGACACTCGATCTACAGGGAAGGGAAGAGAATCGTACACTTGAATCTATTATTTTGACCAGCGTTAATAATTTAGGCGTCTCTCCTGTTGAACTAATGTCACTTAGTAGGACACAATTTAAGTTTTTTGTCATTTATCTTCAGTCTGTCTCTATCAGTTATAATATGGCTATTAGCTAAACAGTAATGACAATTCATACCTTCTGATGTGTAGTTGATGGCTCGAATGTGTCTTCCATGATCATCAACACGATGTTCTCTGGTGTCACAGATAAAAAAAACTCATTTTAGACTGAATTTTTATGTCCAACTGAGCACGTATGTAAATATTATTCCTCTGTCTCTACAGTTGCGACGATGACAATGACAGATGCGTAGCTGCGTTCTGTGATCTACAACTGGTTTTGGTGCTCATTGCGTACGCTTACTTTAACACCAGCACGACAAGCAGGATGTTGATGATGCCGAAAGCCGCGGCCAGTAAAGCCGGGGACGTGTACATGTTGAGCTGCAGCTGTATGACCTTCACCGTCACGCCGTGCTCACCAATGAATGACAGACAGGCCTGCAGAGCTGACACACATGAAGAATGTTCTGAGTGAAACGCAAAAGTCTTTCCCGCAGCGTTGATTTTTCACATAACTGACCAGACCTGCAGCCTCGTTCTATCTACTGAGCGTTTACCTGGGCCGAGGATGAAGCCCAGGGCCTGACAGGCGCTCATGTTGGCCATGGCGCTGGTCCTCTCCTTTAGTGACGTCGCTCCAGCGACATAGGACCTCACCACTGCAACATTACCTGTCACGAATACACCAAATCTTGCGTTAGTGTGACATGAGCGTGGATCTATGTGTTTCAAAAACACTTTTCAGGTTCTCACCTGCTCCAAAGCCCACGAAGGCCCTGGACATGAGGATGTGGAACTTGTTATTGTTCTTGGGCAGGTATGCATAGGCGTAGTAGATGTTGGCCGACAGGTTGATGAAGATGGAGCACACCAGCGGCTCCCTGCGGGGCCGGTAGTTCGACCACAGGCCGAACATCGGCGAGGCCACCATCTGCCCCACGCTGTAGGCTGCTACCACCCATCCCAGGAAGCTGGCGTCAGCGTTTTCATCGATCTGTAAGAAACACAATCGGAAGAAGATGTTTTAAAGACGACGCTTGACATTACTGATGAAAGCGCTCACACTTCACACGCAAACCCCACAGACAAAATGTTTTCTCAGCCTTCTTTCACTTCTTGTTTACTCTGCCACAGCTGCGTTTTAAAGCCATAAACAGCACTTCATTTGCATAAGTGCATTTAACTCGGAAATACATACCTTCTGTAAATAGGGCCACAGCGACGTGATGACAATAGTGAAACCTGAGAGGGGAAATAAAACACAGATAACTTGCAAGTGTTTCAGGGCTGATGTGATGTTTATGAACGCTGAACCTTCCAGTTAACGGACGTTATTAAGTCACATTTTGCCAACTCAACATGGGAAAAGACTCCTCTTCCCTCTCGCACAGACTGTTGAAATCATACTAAGGTCTAATGCACGTGTCAATGCAAGTCGGCGTCAGTTGGGGGTGTCCTCACCAACGCTGCTGAGGAACATGGTGAAGTACATGACTCGGATGGACCTCCACCGGCTCCTACAGTCCTCGTCCTCAGAGCCATCACTGCTCACAGGTCAAGAAGACAGGGCAGGTTGATGAGAAACACTGATGAACATGACAGCTGACAAGTGTCCGAGCTGGTTTACATAATGAATGCTCAACACAGTACAAGTACAACAACTCCCATCTCAAATCTAAAGGCTTTCTCAGTTACTCAGTTTCTCTGGTCTTCTATCTGATCCATTTTAAACACATTTAAACTGATTGATTACTGTTCTCCTATTGCGTTTAAGGTCAACTTTCGCTGTTTTAACTGTGCTGTATAAATAAAGTGGCTTGACTTGACTAGTAATCGTCTTGCTCAACCTGTTTGGGTAAACAAAACATGAGTAAATCGCCCTGTTCAATGTCTGTTCCCTCGCCGCTGAACTCTTACCTGCTTGCATCGTCCCTGAGCAGCGGGGTGGTATCGTCATAGTCAGTTTGAGACATTGTAACTAAAACAGCAACCCAGCGATATTGCGTGACGCTGCCCGCGCACTCTGCAGACTCTGCAGACGCGGTGCTGCTTAAGTCGCCATGGAGCCGAGGGTCAGTGAACTACACAGCTAACGCTAACCGAGCAGCTCCGGTGAGACCAGCCCTGCTAGCAGTCGACGTTAGGAACTCAAACTAACATTTTCACATTCTGCCATGTAAGTTAGCCTAGCTACTACCAGCCGCCACGGTAAGCGGAGTCGTTTCAAAGCGACGGAGAAGTACATAAATGACGGTGCGCCACAAAAGCCTACAAAAACTGGACTATGATACCAGAGGCACTGGTGGACCTGAACACCAAATCAAACAGTGGCAAAACGACAACTTCCTGCTTCGTCTTTCAAAATAAGCTCATTAAAGCATACGATTATAAATCGTTTCATGTTTTCCGTTGATACATTTTCATAGGTTGAAAATAGAATGAAGAACAATTTGATCCCAACAAAACAGGACCGCCTAAAGTCCCTCTTTTTACAGGGTTTTACTGATCGTCATCAACGTTTGCTCTTATTTTGAAGTCGGTGTCATAAACATCCGGGAAACTTCAGGCGTCAGCAGCTATCTTGACCAATCTTGACAGCGCTCTCACGTGAGAGGACAACAGCAGCTCACATACTTAAACAAATAAGATCAACAGCATTGAACGTGATGTTTAAGTCTACAGTAATATAATAATGATAATAACAACATCTATGATAATGTTATTATTATTATTATTATTATTAATAATAATAATAATAATATAATAAGAGAAATACGAGTAACAATAATTCATTAAGTTTTGAATAGCATAGTATCAAGTTTTATAGTAAAAAGTTACATTTCTAAGAGTTTACTTTTAGACTGACTAAAATTAAACGAAAACTATTAACTTGAAATCGCGTAAAACCGACCGCAAATCACTGCCTTATCAGATGTCCTTTAGCACTACATGTCGGTTGTGCAGTAACATAACAGTTAAGCGGCTGGACGGAAAAATGTTAGATTCTTTTCTCCCCTTCAACCCACATACATCGCCTTGATTTCTGACAGGTGTCGTGCCAAGTTAGTTACCCCCGATAGAATTTGTATCCCCTGGCCGCGGGAGCGCGCATACACTCAGAGTGTGGAGCTACACGCACTTATTACTTCAGGCAGGACGACATCCAGCCTGAAATAATGATTATCCCCCCTGTAACTTGAGCTAGGACAGAGTACACTTCTCCATATTCACTAGTCGTGACCTGAAATATTCACAAAATAAAAGACAAAAGACCAGCCTTTTATTGCATTTATGGTTTAATGTAGCCTACATTTCGAGTCAATGTGATCTTGAATTCACAGTTTAAGTAATCGTCTAGACTATAATGGTTAAATACCACTGTCAGATGTAGAACACTGAATAGAATAAATTTACGTTAACACGTAGTAGCATATAGCAGAATAAAAACATTTTTGATAAACCGAAGCGACGGGATACAAATTCTACCGGGGGTAACTATCTTGTCACGACAGGTATTTCCGGGTACGTGGGCGTACGCGCGGGTGCGCGCGTTACAGAAAACGAAAGTAAAACTGCAGGAAAAAATTGCGCACACTGCTTTTTCATTTCGCGAAAAAAAAGCGTTTTCAGTGAGGAAATCGCTCAAAAATCGACGACTCTGACTTCATACCTGTGATTCTGGACGGCAATCGCGTCATATTTACCGGCTATAAAGACACCTCGAGTTCTGTGACGATTATATCCCCCTCGGAGGAACACGATAGCATGGGTAGGCCGGGACTACTACGTTCTGAAATATGCAAATATGCTGATGATAGACCTGTGTAAGGGTGTCTAAACTTGTGTGTAAGGCGAATTGATGAATTCTTTCTCTCATCTTTTAGATCAACAACTGAGATATGTGTGGCTCATTCTGCTCTGGACACAATGTGAGACAGCGCCCGGTACGTACCTTCACATTCAGCATGGTTTTTACTCTCACTAGCAATGCTTTTACTGGGTTATTTTCCTTAACTTAGCATTTAACTCATATTTAACTCATGACTTTCTTATTAACTCAAATTCTTACGTTTGTATTTATATATTTTGTGGATATTTACTTTTTCTGCTAAAACCCAGAACCCAGATTGCTCATAATTTGTAACCTTGCTCTTACTGTGAAAGTTATATGTAGAGCTCACATCACAATGCAGATCAGATCACAGGTCAGACTGCCAAGAGATTAACCAGTTAATTATATCTTACAGTTTCACACAGCCTTGTGGTTTCCGTTCAGTCTCCCAACCTCGTGCGCCTTGGCCTCTCGGCCACACTGCCATGCTGGCTCAATCCACCTCAAAATGCAGAAGATCTGGAGGTACGCTGGTATCGTGATAACTATGATACCCCTGTCCTGCTCTACAAGGCAAAGGCGTTTGACGACACCTTGCAGGACGCTTCCTATGCTGGTCGAGTCTCGTTTGGCTTAAAGGATGCGACATCCGGTGGACTGAAGACAGGTGATGTCAGCCTTAAGCTGGTAAACACCACCATTCAGGATGCAGGGCAGTACACATGTTACGTCACCAGTTTACAGGGTTATGACAGTTCACCTGTGACTCTTGAGGTGACAGGTGAGTGCCATAAAGGTTGGAATCAATGTATGAAATTTAAAAAAAAAAAAGACTTTCCTCACCTTCAAATCCTTCCCTTTCTTAGAAACGGGACGCTCACCTGTTCTATCAGCAGTGCGGACAGAAGACAACATGGTGAATGTGAGCTGTGAATCTGAAGGATGGTATCCTCAGCCCGACCTGCGCTGGTCCAACCAGCACAAGGAATTGAAACCTAAAAGTCTGCTGTTCAACAAGGACTCTTCAGGTCTCGTTTCAGTCCACAGCTGGCTCCTTGTCCCCAGCTCCTCTAAAGTTTCCTGCTCAGTAGTGCTGCCTAATAAAGACACAAAGGAAGCCACATTGCTCCTGGATTTCCCCCCTCAACCTGTGGGAACAGGTAAAGAGAATTATTTCTCACTTGCCATTTGCTCAGGGGGATAAAAAAAAATACAATGAGGTAAAATTGTACCTTTTGTTTTTCAACAGCTGGATGGGTGGCCTTCGCCATAGTCCTCATAGCTGCATTAGCTTTAGCTGCACTGGGAGTGATGTACTACAAGAAGAAAGGTACGTGTTTGAAACCAGATAATAGTTTGTTATATACGGATTTAATGAAAAACATTCACAATGCTCAGATAGATGACAATGATTAAATCAAATCCCTGCTTTTTTTGTGTTTCAGTGGAGACATTTAAGCAAAACAGGGACGAATGTGACGGTAAGATCGTCTACATTTAACACATTATTCTCCACTCTCTCACAACACAGCAGCAAAACCTATTATTACACTACAGCGACTCTGTGATGCACTGTTCCAAATCTTGAGACCTAAAAGAGATGAACTGAGTCTAGTTCCTACATTTCCCATCATGCAATAGGACTGTCACATTTCCAGCTCATCAGCAGTTATTTTTCTTTGGAAACCTTCCTGCAACAGATGACAAATAGTTGTACTCGTGCTTATGAATTAATGAAGTTCCTGCATAAAAAACATACTGAACAGTGAATGATTTCTCATGTTTGTTTGATTCATTTTTTTTGCAGCAGAATGTAAACCCCTCCTAACAAAAGGTAAGAAGTAACTTAAACTTATTTTATCCTTAAAGCTAAACCCTGATATATTTGCTCGCTATTCACGAGTAAATATATTAACTGATGTTTTCTCTACTTCCCTACAGAACCAGTAGAGCCAACAGCTTTCTCACTGGCCAACAAGAACTATGGTAATAAATTTAATCTGTTGAAATTGACATTTATTTTTGTGTTGCTTTATATTGACTTTTCTGATCTTTTCTAATCTGATTTTCAACAGTAAATGTTAAACTTGAGGACACACAGAATCAATTCATCAAGAGCAAAGGCACAGACAAAGACAAAGGCACAGACAAAGGAACTATACTAAGAGATTTCAATATTCCAGAAGGATTAGGGGTTACCTGTCTCACAGCTGTCAAAGGATCACCTGGCTTCACTTCTGGACAACACTACTGGGAGGTTTCCCTGAGGATGTCAGATCGGGTAGATGCCAAACAGTCCTGGTGGCTGGGAGTTACAGCTGCAAGAGAAATTACTTCTGATTATAATTTTACTCCAAACACATCTAATGGTTTCTGGTTCCTGTCGTCTTCACCCGACAGAGCAGATAGTTTTCAAGTCAGTACAGAGCCAAAGGTTTTTTTTGCTTTCACTGAGAGACCGTCGAAAGTTGGTGTGTATTTGGATTATGACAAGGGAGAGATTTACTTTTATAACGTGGTAGAAAAAAGTCTGATCGGATCTTTGGCAGCGACATTCACAGGTGAAGTCTTTCCACTTTTCAATCCTGGTAAAGGTGAGACGTCTCCCATGGTGATATTACACAGGGAAGAACTGAATCAGTCTAGTAACAACACTGGGTCTCCTGAAAAGACATCAGACGGGACAGGACAGAATCAGTGTAGTAACAACGCTGAGCCTCCTGAAAAGACATCAGACGGGACAGGACAGAATCAGTCTAGTAACAACGCTGAGCCTCCTGAAAAGACATCAGATGGGACAGAACAGAATCAGTGTAGTGAGAACGTGGGTTGTGGAGGTGAAACAGCAGAAGCATCTTAATATCATCAGTAACAGATGCTACAAGAAAGTACGACTACCACAAACACAATCATTTTTATATTTCAGTGTTGTTCTTCTTACTCGTGCTGAAGGGAGAAACACTAAGTAATTCATTTAAGTAATTTTTCATGAAGAACGACAAAATCAGAAGAAAGAGTGTAGCTGAAAATTTTGATCATCTTATTAACTCCTGTGCCATTTGTCAAGTTTAATGTCGCATCGTGAGGGATTTTAAGTAAATATAATTGAACGGTTTAAACAAATATGCTTTGTAAATACACCTTAGGATCCATTTCAATCTGAGCGAGCAACGTTAGTATGTACTAGTATTATGTACTAGTGCTGTTTGCACAGATTAGAGGGAGAGTAAAACTGAACTGACATAAACAAGCAAGACGTACTGTAAGTACTAAGTAACGGAGTCTGATAGGTGGTGGTTTTTAGACCAAAACAAGTCGTTTGACCACGTTTCTGGTCAAAACCATAAGCTAAGCTAACCAGCTCAGATTGATTGTACAGATATCTGCCTGAAATAATCTTTTTTTTTCTTTTAATGTGTGTGTGTTTTTTAAATATCTCTTGGATAAACATTAAGACCTGAGAGAAACGTGTCAAATCAGGAATCTGGAAACCACAGTGTGTGTTTGGTCTGTGATATTTAGTTGTGCAGTATTTGTGATTGAATAATGGACACTCGCACCACCTGACTTTATCCAGTAGATTTACTCTGCACTACAACAAAGACAATTTGATGTCTGTCCTCTATGAAGTAGAGGTAGTTGCTGTGAATTTAGTTAGTGTTGGTACTGTTTGCAGTGTAGTTATTTAGATGATTTAGCTGTTGATTTAATTTTGTAAACACACAGTTGTGTTCATTTAAATGGTTTGGGACTACAGGGCAGACGCAGAAAGTCAGCTTTGTGTGTCACCCTTCATAACTTGACATGTGAAAGGAAGCAGATTCTGGAGGTAAGAGAACGTCACCGGGTTAGTTTTAAGTGTAAGTAGCACAGCGATGTCTCAGGTTTGTTTTTTTGTTTTTGATAAAGCTAGTAAAGTGTGGATTGTGAGGTAGAGACTTGGAGGAGACTGTGGGAAGGTTGTGGTGTTTCTACTTTTACTTCAAAGGAGAAAAATGTGAACGAGATGAACTAAAATCACTTCTGAGTGAATTTATTCTCTATATTGTCGTGAGCAGTAGTTTTCATGTATTGTTGATTCAACTCTTTTTTTACTAGATATAGACGACACTTTTATAATATTGTTGCCTGTTTGTAAAATGCATGTCTTAAACTCTGCCCAAGCTGTAACACTACCACTTGGGAATGCGTACTCGTTATACTCATGTGTAAACTATTCAGTGTATTACCTTGTGACCCGACATGTTTTTCTGAATAAACAATCAATATTTGATCTGTATTTATTATTTCTATTTCCTTCACTATGTAAAATTCAGTTTACAGTCCACTTTAAGAAAACAAAGCAAAATGTCATACACTTTAATAAGTACAGGTAGTATTTACAGTATGTACACAATAACACAATACTCACTTTATAATCACTACTGCATACTTTCATAGATTAGGACGTATTTACATTGTGAATAAGACCATATGTTGATTCTGAAATACAGCTTTAAAAAAAAACAAAAAATGATACGCAATAAATTAAAGTAGGCGTGCCTTGATACATACTAGTCTGAACATGATCATGGTATAGAGGTATGCAAGAAACACTTCACAGGTGCATCGTGGTCCGAGACTTTTTTTTTAATACACTCGTTGGTTGGGTGCAAGGGTTCAGGGGCACGATGTCAGTCAGTATCAAACACAAACTATACAAGTTCATACAGGTGTGTTAACCATTGGTTTCTTCTTCCAAAGCTTTACACATTCACGTTTGGTTGTCAGCCTTCAGACGAAGCAAATGTGAGACCGAGGGCCGTCGCTGCTCGTCAGCGTCTCTCTCCCACACTGTCTACTGTCTAACGAAGTACAAATAAAACACGTCTTTCATTCACTGTGTCTGAACTCACACTTAAAAGTACATTTAGTTCACTGAAAAACACATCTCATAAACAGACACTAGGCATCCGCAACACTGAGTAGACATGATAGTTGACTGCGGCAGCACGTCCGTCTTCTTAGCTTAGTTATTTTTATTACACTGCTCCCTTGTGACCAGGTAAACTCCAGGTACTGCGCCCACCAAAGAAAAGAGAAACTGTACCCCACCACGGCCAAGAGTTGACTCTCCTCACTGTGATGAGGACGAAAGCTGCAGCCAGTAAAGCCGGGCAGGTGTACATGTTGAGCTGCAGCTCCATGACCTCCACCACTGAGAGCTGGGGTCTGTTTAAAATGTACGGCCGTTGCTTTGCTGATGATGTCATCTCTGGCCTCTTTGAAATGTTTTACGAACAGCTTTTGCAAACAAAGTAATAGAATAAATGAAGAAAATTTGCAAGTGTGGTTGCCTATTGTTTTATGTGATGCAACAGAGACACTATCCAATAACAAAAGGAACATGGTTTCAAAGGACTCAATGGGCATTGGGCACCACCCATTTGAGACTTGGGACTCTAGTTTTGTAAACCAGGTGCAGCACCAACAGGGTGCGTCCAGGAGCACTTTACAAGTTTTGTGCACGGTGCAACACAGGGCAGGCACTCCTTCGTCCCGCCTACCGGGGTTCAAAAGTTCACACGTTCGCCACTCGGCCTGTCCATGGCTGTGGTGCCCTGAGCAAGCACCTAACCCCCAGTTTGCTCCCCGGGAGCAGCCACCTGAGGCTGCAGCACACTACTGTGTGATCAAATGGATGGGTCAAACAGCAGGACAGAATGCACCAATGAACTTTCATAATTGTCAGTATTACAGAGATAAACTAGTGCAGTCCAGACAAATTGTTGTTTGTTAATGTATGTCATGTCAGTCACACATTTTTAACATGAAGCAATTTCCAAAGAACTAGCACAGTTTTTCTATTTACCTGTGATTACAGAGTAGAAGACGGTCTCCTTGAAGACCCACTTGCTTTCTTGGCCACCACCTTGCACGTTGAATTTCTCATGATATTGTTTGTGAAGAGTCTTCAACAGATACCTCCCTAGTCAACCATGGATTTTTCTTTCTTTCATTTGGTTAAGTTTTACTAATGTGTTTTGAAGCTACATGTGAAGTCTTGTGCAAATACACTTTTTCTTCTTCTGTGAGTTACAGCTCATTTATCATGACAATATAGACGGAATTCACCACTAAAGGCCTAGTATACACCCAGAATATACTAAACATCAGCAACTAACAGCAAACAATACATTTTGTCAACATTTATCTCATATCAACAATAATAAAGGACCCCTGGAAAATCCATGTAATTCAAATGCAGTTTACTGCTCGTCTCTATCACAAACGGTTCAGGAATTAATTAATGTTTTGAAGAAAACTGTCCGCTCGCCGTCGTAGCAGGGAAGCTATTGCTAGCGAGCTAGCGGGCAAGCTATAGCTAGCTTGCAAACGGACTGATAACGATTAAATGAACAAACATTGCAGAACAAAGCAATATTTCAATAACCATTGAGCACTTACCTATAAGAAGCCCATCTTGGTGTCTCTGATGCTTCTAAAAAAGTGTTCCAATCAGCTCTGCTCGACATCGACCAGTGTTGTGCCAGAAATTGATTTGAGCCAGAAACTTATTTCCGGTCCACAGGACAACTTTCTGCGTGCTGCTGCCTCCTAGTGGGAAGGGATCATAGAGTTATAAAGGGAGAGATCCACTGCCATTTTATTTTACTCTTCACCAATAATTTTTTCAAAGGAATTATTTGCATTACTGCTCAATAAACATTATTGCAAACTGCTTATATTTAGATATAGGTTAATAGTGATATTTAAATATGCTAGACATGGTTGGCATAATCGTATGCTTAAAAAGTAAAGCATAAGAAATTAACATAACAAACAACATAAAAAATAAAGATAACTTAATAGTTTAAGCCTGGTATAAATCTAGACGCTGATTAAACGTCTAAATCAAGGCTAAATCTAAACTTTATTGTATATTTATCAATGGCCATTTGGATTATTACATTGGCCAACATTTGGCCATCATTTATACAACTTACCATAAGACCATTTTTTGTTTAAGATCAACAGCATTGAAAGCGATGTTTTAAGACTGGAGTTAGAGGTGGAGGTGCGGAGAAGGAGGTTCGGTTTGGTTGGACTGTGTGAGCTTGATGGGACCCAGAGGGAGTGTCTCATGAGAAGAGCTTTGGAGACCTGGCTTATACGACCACAGTTTGTCTGTGTCCCGCTTGAGACTCTACGGGCGGACACACATGATCCATACCGCTGTTGCTATGCAACGGACCAAACTATTTCTGTATATTTTTTCATAATGCTAATTCTGTAAATTTTTTGATTATACTTTTTATTTTACTTTAATCTTTTTTTTTTTATCTTTCTTGTGTTTACTTTTATGTGCAACAAAGCTACGGTGACGATGTAATTTTCCTCGTGGATCATTAAAGTCTCTCAACATGTGGGTTGTTTGGTATCTAACAGTTAAGCGGCTGGATAGAAAAATGCTGGATCCTTTTCTGCCCTTTGACCCACACACATAACACGCGCTACAGAAAGTGAAAATAAAACTGTGGTGATGACCCACAACAGTTAGTAAAGACATTCACCTCAGTCTCCGGTCTGATCATTTTTTTCTTTCCGAGGAAAAGTTTTGTTTTGTTTTGTTTTCCAGTGAGGAAATTGCTCAAAAATCGATGACTCTGACTTCATATCTGTGATTCTGGACGGCAATCGCGTCATATTTACCGGCTATAAAGACACGTCGAGTTCTGCCCTCGGAGGAACACGATAGCATGGGTAGGCCGAGACTACTACGACTCTGAAATGTGCAAATATGCTGATGATAGACCTGTTTAAGGATGTCTAAACCTGTGTTGATGAATTCTTTCTCTTATCTTACAGATCAACAACTGAGATATGTGTGGCTCATTCTGCTCTGGACACAATGTGAGACAGCGCCCGGTACGTACAGTCACACATTCAGCATGGTTTTTACTCTCACTAGCAATGCTTTTACTGGGTTATTTATGTTTGTATTTATATATTTTGTGAATATTTACCTTTACTGCTAAAACCCAGAACCCAGATTGCTCATAATTTGTAACATTGCTCTTACTGTGAAAGTTATATGTAGAGCTCACATCACAATGCAGATCAGATCACAGGTCAGACTGCCAAGAGATTAACCAGTTAAATGTATCTTACAGTTTCACACAGCCTTGTGGTTTCTGTTCAGTCTCCCAACCTCGTGCGCCTTGGCCTCTCGGCCACACTGCCATGCTGGCTCAATCCACCTCAAAATGCAGAAGATCTGGAGGTACGCTGGTATCGTGATAACTATGATACACCTATCCTGCTCTACAAGGCAAAGGCGTTTGATGACACCCAGCAGGACGCTTCCTATGCTGGTCGAGTCTCGTTTGGCTTAAAGGATGCGACATCCGGTGGACTGAAGACAGGTGATGTCAGCCTTAAGCTGGTAAACACCACCATTCAGGATGCAGGGGAGTACACATGTTACATCACCAGTTTACAGGGTTATGACAGTTCACCTGTGACTCTTGAGGTGACAGGTGAGTGCCATAAAGGTTGGAATCAATGTATGAAATAAAAAAAAAAGACTTTCCTCACCTTCAAATCCTTCCCTTTCTTAGAAACGGGACGCTCACCTGTTCTATCAGCAGTGCGGACAGAAGACAACATGGTGAATGTGAGCTGTGAATCTGAAGGATGGTATCCTCAGCCTGTCCTGCGCTGGTCCGTCCAGCACAAGGAATTGAAACCTAAAAGTCTGCTGTTCAACAAGGACTCTTCAGGTCTCGTTTCAGTCCACAGCTGGCTCCTTGTCCCCAGCTCCTCTAAAGTTTCCTGCTCAGTGGTGCTGCCTAATAAAGACACAAGAGAAGCCACATTGCTCCTGGATTTCCCCCCTCAACCTGTGGGAACAGGTAAAGAGAATTATTTCACACTTGCCATTTGCTCAGGGGGATAAAAAAAATACAATGAAATTGTACCTTTTGTTTTTCAACAGCTGGATGGGTGGCCTTCGCCATACTCCTTGTAGCTGCATTAGCTGCACTGGGAGTGATGTGCTACAAAAAGAAAGGTACATGTTTGAAACTAGATAATAGTTTGTTACATTTGGATTTAGTGAAAAACATTCACAATTCTCAGATAGATGACAACGATTAAATCAAATCCCTGCTTCTTTTGTGTTTCAGTGAAGAAATCTAAGCAAAGCAGAGACAAACGTGACGGTAAGATCGTCTACATTTAACACATTATTATCCACTCTCTCACAACACAGCAGCAAAACCTATTATTACACTACAGCGACTCTGTGATGCACTGTTCCAAATCACGAGACTTAAAAGAGATGAACTGAGTCTAGTTCCTACATTTCCCATCATGCAACAGGACTGTCACATTTCCAGCTCGTCAGCACAGTTATCTTTTTTTGGAAACCTTCCTGCATCAGACGACAAATAGTTGTACTCGTGGTTACGAATCAGTGAAGTTCCTGCATAAAAAACATATTGTACAGTGAATGATTTCTCATCTTTGTTTGATTCATTTATTGCAGCAGCAGGTGAACCCCTCCTACCAAAAGGTAAGAAGCAACTCAGACTTATTTTATCCTTGAAGCTAAACCCTGATCGCTGTTTACGAGAAAATATGTCAACTGATGTTTTCTCTACTTCCCTACAGCACTGGCCAATAAGAACTATGGTAATAAATTTAATCTTTTGAAGTTGACACATTAACACTGATGTTTATTTTTGTGATCTTTTCTAATACGATTTTCAACATTTTCAACAGTGAATGTTAAACTTGAGGACACAGACACTCCATTTCTCAAGATCAGGAACAATAAACTAAGAGATACCACATATAACAATGTTCCAGAAGGACCAAGAGTTACCTGTCGCACAGCCGTCAAAGGATCACCTGGCTTCACTTCTGGACAACACTACTGGGAGGTTTCCCTGAGGTATTCAGATCGGGTAGATGTCAAACAGTCCTGGTGGCTGGGAGTTACAGCCGCAAGAGAAATTCCTAATGATTATAATTTTACTCCAAACACATCTGATGGTTTCTGGTTCCTGTCGTCTTCACCCGATAGAGCAGATAGTTTTCAATTTAGCACAGAGCCAAAGGTTTTTTTTGCTTTCACTGAGAGACCGTCAAAAGTTGGTGTGTATTTGGATTACGACAAGGGAGAGATTTACTTTTATGACGTGGTAGAAAAAAGTCTGATCGGATCTTTGGCAGCGACATTCACAGGTGAAGTCTTTCCGTTTTTCAATCCTGGTAGAGGTGACACGTCTCCCATGGAGATACTACACAGGGAAGAACAGAATCAGTCCAGTAACAACGCTGGGCCTCCTGAAAAGACATCAGACGGGACAGGACAGAATCAGTGTAGTGAGAACGTGGGTTGTGGAGGTGAAACAGCAGAAGCATCTTAATATCATCAGTAACAGAAGCTACAAGAAGGTACGACTACCACAAACGCAATCATTTTTATATTTCAGTGTTGTTCTTCTTTCTCCGGCTGAAAGGAAAAACACTTTAATTCATTTAAGTAATTTTTCATGAAAAATGAGAAAATCAGAAGAAAGAGTGTAGCTGAAAATTTTGAACATCTTATTAACTCCCGTGCCATTTGTCAGGTTTAATGTCGCATTGTGAGGGATTTTAAGTAAATATAATTGAACGGTTTAAACAAATATGCTCTGTAAATACACCTTAGGATCCATTTCAATCTGAGCAAGCAACGTTAGTATGTACTAGTGTTGTTTGCACAGATTAGAGGGAGAGTAAAACTGAACTGACATAAACAAGCAAGACGTACTGTAAATACTAAGGAACAGAGTCTGATAGGTGGTGGTTTTTAGACCAAAACAAGTTGTTTGACCACGTTTCTGGTCAAAATCATAAGCTAAGCTAACTAGCTCAGATTGATTGTACAGATATCTGCCTGAAATAATCTTTTTTTTTCTTTAAATGTGTGTATTTTTTAAATATCTCTTGGATAAACATTAAGACCTGAAGGGAAACGTGTCAAATCAGGAATCTGGAAATCACAGTGTGTGTTTGGCCTGTGATATTTAGTTGTGCAGTATTTGTGATTAAATAATGGGCACTCGTTCCACCTGACTTTATCCAGTAGATTTACTGTGCACTACAACAAAGACGATTTCATGTGTATCCTCTATGAAGTAGAGGTAGTTGCTGTGAATTTAGTTAGTGTTTGCAGTGTAGTTATTTAGATGATTTAGCTGTTGATTTAATTTTGTAAACACACAGTGGTGCTCATTTAAATGGTTTGGGACCACAGGGCAGACGCAGAAAGCCAGCTTTGTGCGTCACCTTTCATAACTTGACATGTGAAAGGAAGCAGATTGTGGAGGTAAGAGAACGTCACCGGGTTAGTTTTAAGTGTAAGTACCACAGCGATGTCTCACGTTTGTTTTGTGGTCTGTACAAAGCTAGTAAAGTGTGGATTGTGACACTAATGGAGGTAGAGACTTGGAGGAGACTGTGGGAAGGTTGTGGTGTTTCTACTTCTACTTCAAAGGAGAAAAATGTGAACGAGATGAACTAAAACACAGTCAGACTAAAATCACTTCTGAGTGAATTTATTCTCTATATTGTCATGAGCAGTTCTCATGTATTGTTGATTCAACTCTTTGTTTTCTAGATATTATTGACGACACTTTTATAATATTGTTGCCTGTTTGTAAAATGCATCTGCGTCTTAAACTCTGTCCAAGCTGTAACACTACCACTTGGGAATGCGTACTCGTTATACTGATGTGTCCGACACGTTTTTCTGAATAAACAATCAATACTGGATCTGTATTTATTATTTCTATTTCCTTCACTATGTAAAATTCAGTTTACAGTCCACTTTAAGAAAACACAGCAAAATGTCATACACTTTAATAAGTACAGGTAGTATTTACAGTATGTACACAATAACACAATACTAACTTTATAATCACTACTGCATACTTTCATAGATTAGGACGTATTTACATTGTGAATAAGACCATATGTTGATTCTGAAATACAGCTTTAAAAACATTTAGTTCACTGAAAAACACGTCTCATAAACAGACACTAGGCATCCGCAACACTGAGTAGACATGATAGTTGACTGCGGCAGCACGTGCGTCTTCTTAGCTTAGTTATTTTTATTACACTGCTCCCTTGTGACCAGATAAACTCCAGGTACTGCACCCACCAAAGAAAAGAGAAACTGTACCCCACCACGTCCAAGAGTTGGTTCTCCTCACTGTGATGAGGACGAAAGCTGCAGCCAGTAAAGCTGGGCAGGTGTACATGTTGAGCTGCAGCTCCATGACCTCCACCACTGCGAGCTGGAGTCTGTTTAAAATGTAAGGCCGTTGCTTTGCTGATGATGTCATCTCTGGCCTCTTTGAAATGTTTTAAGAGCAGCTTTTGCAAGCAAAGCAATAGAATAAATGAAGAAAATTTGCAAGTGTGGTTGCCTATTGTTTTATGTGATGTAACAGAGATACTATCCAATAACAAAAGGAACATGGTTTCAAAGGACTCAATGGGCATTGGGCACCACCCATTTGAGACTTGGGACTCTAGTTTCGTAAACCAGCGCAGCACCAACAGGGTGCGTCCAGGTGCACTTTACAAGTTTGGTGCAAGGTGCAGCCCAGCGCAGGCACTCCTTCAGTCCCGCCTACCGGGGTTTGAAGTAGGGATGGGCATAATTAATCGATGATCAATAATTGATCGTTAAGAATTGTGTCGATCAAGTGAATTTTTTATCGATCAAACGTTGGTCTTAAATAAAGGCTGTGCTGCATAGTGCGAGTCTTGAAACGATGCAATTAATTTCACTGTGTGGAAACATTTTACCAACTGGGGGCGATATTTGAGAAAATGGTGTACAGTGAACCCTCGTTTATCGCGGGGGTTACGTTCCAAAAAGAACCCGCGATAGGCGAAATATGTGAAGTAGACAATTATTATACAATACAATACTGTACTATAGAAGGAAACCAAAGATCAAAACCTGTTTTCAGGCCCAAGCATTTGTTTGAGTAATAAAAATACAAACGTTTTCTTACAAATAACTATGATAGTTTTTTAGAATACTGTAAAGTAATAATTTTAATAATCAATACGAGGTTGGACACATTGTGACTCACGCATATTTCGCAGTTCCGCTGACTGTTCATCCAGAAGTTTAAATTTTTCTGCCGTTTGGGCGCGTTCGCAGGTGCCTTTGTCGGTGCAGAACGTTTCGTCGACATTGTGGGTTTTGTGGGGACCATTTTGAATTAAAAATAATCAAGTTTACTGCAAACACTGCGAAGCCGTGTATAAGTCGAAAGTGAATGGAATAAGGTTCCCCAGGCTGGCCAAGTTACTGCGGTAGCTACCTGTGCATCCCGGCAACGTCAGTCCCCTCAGATCAGGTGTTTTCGGGTGGTGGACTCTCTCCGTCTTTCTCAACTCGGTATTAAGTTACATTTTGACAAAACCCAGTTGTGTTTAAAAGCGCCGGCTCACAGCTGCAGGCTCTGCTGCTTTAGAGCACCGCATATCTTTAAGTTTAACCATTGAATGTCGGGTTTAACTGCCATAAGAGTTGGACTGTTCTTGTAATAAAGATTTCATCGAGGAAAAACATTGTATTTGTATTTTCATTGCATTTTTGATTTTAAAATATAATGATTAATCGATAATAACCCCCATTTCGCTCCCCGGGCACAGCTACCTGAGGCTGCAGCACACTACTGTGTGATCAAATGGATGGGTCAAACAGCAGGACAAAATGCACCAATGAAGTTTCATAATTGTCAGTATTACAGAGACTACCTAGTCCAGACAAATTGTTGTTTGTTAATGTATGTCATGTCAGTCACACATTTTTAACATGAAGCAATTTCCAAAGAACTAGCACAGTTTTTCTATTTACCTTTGATTACAGAGTAGAAAACGGTCTCCTTGAAGACCCACTTTCTTTCTTGGCCACCACCTTGCACGTTGAATTTTCTCATGATGTTGTTTGTGAAGAGTCTTCAACAGATAAAAAATGAAGACAACTGTCAACAGTAAACTTATATAACTTATATGACACTACCACACTGTAACCACTCACTATTATGTTGTCTGTTGTACTGTAAAGATATTAAACTTCTATGTGCAATCATACCTGCCCATGATTTTATTAGCACATGCCTTCACGTCCTCCCCTCCAACATGAGACAGCTATACTAGTATATTAGGAAATATAAAATTATGTACAATACTTCTAAAAAAGGTAGTAGCTTAAAAAGCTGATTTACAAGCCATAATGTATTACATACATTTTACCCTTTTTAAAAAAGGGGTACCGTGTTTAAGTACATGCATACAGCATAAATGATTAGAAAAAATAATGATTGCTTTTGAAATGTAGGCAACTCATGGAATCATAAACTTTAAAAACAAACAACAACAAATCATTAAAAAAAAAAGAAACCAACTAAGGCAACTTAACCCTTTAAAGCCTACATGGACCTAAAAACACCTGGAAATAGTGCTACATTTTGATCAATTTTGAGCTTATATTTTCAGGTATTACATATTATGCATCACATGATTCAGGAAAATCTACCATTGTATCTGCTACTATGTAAAGTCTCATTTAAACCTTACTTTTTGGTGAACATGCCATATTTCACCAAAAAAAATAAAAAATAAAATACAATAAAAAAAAATCAGCCAGTAAGAAAAAAAACTTGCGTTATGTTGGATATCTCCCTAGTCGACCATGGAATTTTCTTTTTTCACTTTTTCTTCTTATGTGAGTTACAGCTCATTTATCATGACAATATAGACGGAATTTACCACTAAAGGCCTAGTATACACCCAGAATATACTAAACATCAGCAACTAACAGCAAACATTACATTTTGCCAACATTTATCTTATATCAACAATAATAAAGGACCCTTGGAAATCCATGCAATATAAATGCAGTTTACTGCTCGTCTCTATCACAAACGGTTCAGGAATTAATTAATGTTTTGAAGAAAACTGTCCGCTCGCCGTCGTAGCAGGGAAGCTATTGCTAGCGAGCTAGCGGGCAAGCTATAGCTAGCTTGCAAACAGACTGATAACGATTAAATGAACAAACATTGCAGAACAAAACAACATTTGAGCACTCACCTATAAGAAGCCATCTTGGTGTCTCTGATGCTTCTAAAAAAAGTGTTCCAATCAGCTCTGCTCGACATCGACCAGTGTTGGGCCAGAAATTGATTTGAGCCAGAAGATTATTTCCGGTCCACAAGACAACTTTCAGCGTGTTGCTGCCGCCTAGTGGGAAGGGATCATATAGTTATAAGGGGAGGGATCCGCTGACAGTGCATATCTCATCCCCGATCGCCTTTAGTGCAAAAGGCCATTTTATTGTACTAGTCACCAATGATTTTTTCAAAGGAATTATTTGCATTACTGCCCACACGGGGTCATTTTAAACAGACCCCGTGTGAACCTAAAGTTGATAGTGATATCTAAATATTTCTATACAAGTCGGGCATAATGTTATGCTTAAAATATAAAGAACAAGATATTAACATAACATAAGCAACATACAAAATGAAGATAACTTAATAGTTTAAGCCTGGTGTAAATCTAGACGCTGATTAAACGTCTAAATCAAGGCTAAATCTAGATGTTGATTAAACGTCTGACTCAAGGCTAAATCTAAACTTTATTGTATATTGATCAATGGCCATTAAGATTATTTTAGTCCAACATTTGTCCATCATTTATACAATTTACAGTTATTTTTTGGTCGGTATTCATCATTTAATTCAATTGTCTAGATTTGGTCTAAAAATAGACGTTGATATGAGGCCTTGATTTACACGTCTAAACTGAGTCTAAATCTAAACTACACTGTACATTGATCAATGACTGTTAAAAATGTTTTAATCCAACATTTGGCCATCATTTATATAATTTACATTTTTTTATTTTTTTTGTTTTAAATTTAATATTTAATGACGAATGCATACAATTTTATCGTCTAGGTTTGGGTTAAAATGTAGACCGATTATAGACGGGTGAATTTCGCTCTATCTTAGACTAATGCACAGTGGGATGATACCAACTTTCTGCTTCGTCTTTCAAAATAAGTTTATTAAAGATACGATTATAAATAGTTTTACAATTTTCGTTGATATATTTCCATAGGTTGAACATACATTAAAGAACAATTTGATCCCAACGAAACAAGACAGTCTGAAGTCCCTCTATTTACAGGTTTTACTTATCGTCATCAAAGCTCGCACTTATTTTGAATTCGGTGTCATAAACATCCGGGTAACTTCAGGCGTCAGCAGCTATCTTAACCAATCTTGGCAGCGCTCAACAACGCACACTCACATACCCGAATATTTAAGATCAGCAGCATTGAACGTGATGTTTTAAGTCTGAGAGGACTTCCCTCTCAGACACCATTGACGAGAAACACCATGCGATGACATGATCGATACCGCTGTTGCGATGCAACGGACCAAACAACCATATTATCGGACACTGTTTTTGTTAACTATTTCTGTATATTTTTTCATAATGCTAATTCTGTAAATGATTTGATTACACTTTTTATTTTACTTTAATCTTATTATTATTATTGTTATTATTATTATTATTATTAATAAATCTTTCTTGTGTTTGCTTTTATGTGCAACAAAGCTACGGTGACAATGTAATTTCCCTCGTGGATCATTAAAGTCTCTCTATGTGTAAGTCTAAGATGTCCTTTAATACTACATGTGGGTTGTTTGGTATCTAACAGTTAAGCGGCTGGATAGAAAAATGCTGGATCATTTTCTGCCCTTTGACCCACACACATAACACGGTACAGAAAGTGAAAATAAAACTGTGGCGATGACCCACATTAGTTAGTAAAGACATTCACCTCAGTCTCCGCTCTGATCATTGTTATTTACATCTCCACAACTGGTGACCCCGCATTTAACATTGCCCGCGGCGCCTTTTCTTTCCGAGGAAAAGTTTTGTTTTGTTTTTTTTCCAGTTAGGAAAAATCGACGGCTCTGACTTCATACCTGTGATTCTGGACGGCAATCGCGTCATATTTACCGACTATAAAGACACGTCGAGTTCTGCCCTCGGAGGAACACGATAATATGTGTAGGCCGAGACTACTACGACTCTGAAATATGCAAATATGCTGATGATAGACGTGTGTAAGGGTGTCTAAACCTGTGTGTAAGGCGAGTTGATGAATTCTTTCTCTTATCTTACAGACCAACAACTGAGATATGTGTGGCTCATTCTGCTCTGGACACAATGTGAGACAGCGCCCGGTACGTACCTTCACATTCAGCATGGTTTTTACTCTCACTAGCAATGCTTTTACTGGGTTATTTACGTTTGTATTTATATATTTTGTGAGTATTTACATTTACTGCTAAAACCCAGAACCCAGATTAGTCATAATTTGTAACCTTGCTCTTACTGTGAAAGTTATATGTAGAGCTCACATCACAATACAGATCAGATCACAGGTCAGACTGCCAAGAGATTAACCAGTTAAATGTATCTTACAGTTTCAGACATTCTTGTGGTTTCTGTTCAGCCTCCTGACCTTGTGCGCCCTGGCCTCTCGGCCACACTGCCATGCTGGCTCAATCCACCTCAAAATGCAGAAGATCTGGAGGTACGCTGGTATCGTGATAACTATGATACCCCTGTCCTGCTCTACAAGGCAAAGGCGTTTGACGACACCCAGCAGGACGCTTCCTATGCTGGTCGAGTCTTGTTTGGCTTAAAGGATGCGACATCTGGTGGACTGAAGACAGGTGATGTCAGCCTTAAGCTGGTAAACACCACCATTCAGGATGCAGGGCAGTACACATGTTACGTCACCAGTTTACAGGGTTATGACAGTTCACCTGTGACTCTTGTGGTGACAGGTGAGTGCCATAAAGGTTGGAATCAATGTATGAAATAAAAATAAAAAAAGACTTTCCTCACCTTCAAATCCTTCCCTTTCTTAGAAACGGGACGCTCATCTGTTCTATCAGCAGTGCGGACAGAAGACAACATGGTGAATGTGAGCTGTGAATCTGAAGGATGGTATCCTCAGCCCGTCCTGCGCTGGTCCGACCAGCACAAGGAACTGAATCATAAAAGTCTGCTGTTCAACAAGGACTCTTCAGGTCTCGTTTCAGTCCACAGCTGGCTCCTTGTCCCCAGCTCCTCTAAAGTTTCCTGCTCAGTAGTGCTGCCTAATAAAGACACAAGAGAAGCCACATTGCTCCTGGATTTTCCCCCTCAACCTGCAGGAACAGGTAAAGAGAATTATTTCTCACTTGCTATTTGCTCAGGAGAATGAAAAAAAAAATGATGAAAAAATAAACAATGAGGTGAAATTGTACCTTTTGTTTTTCAACAGCTGGATGGGTGGCCTTCGCCATAGTCCTCGTAGCTGCTTTAGCTTTAGCTGCACTGGTGATGTACTACAAGAAGAAAGGTACGTGTTTGAAACTAAATAATGGTTTGTTATATACGGATTTAATGAAAAACATTCACAATGCTCAGATAGATGACAATGATTCAATCAAATCCATGCTTCTCTTGTGTTTCAGTGAAGACATTTAAGCCAAGCAGGGACGAACGTGACGGTAAGATCGTCTACATTTAACACATTATTCTCCACTCTCTCACATCACAGCAGCAAAACCTATTATTACACAACAGCGACTCTGTGATGCACTGTTCCAAATCTTGAGACTTAAAACAGATGAACTGAGTCTAGTTCCTACATTTCCCATCATGCAACAGGATTGTCACATGCCCAGTTCATCAGCAGTTTTTTTGTCTTTGGAAATCTTCCTGCAACAGATGATGAATAGTTGTACTCGTGCTTATGAATTAATGAAGTTCCTCCAAAAAAAAAAATAAACAGTGAATGATTTCTCATCTTTGTTTGATTCATTTTTTGCAGCAGCAGGTGAACCCCTCCTACCAAAAGGTAAGAAGTAACTCAAACTTATTTTATCCTTGAAGCTAAACCCTGATCGCTATTTACGAGCAAATATGTCAACTGATGTTTTCTCTTCTTCCCTACAGCACTGGCCAACAACAACTATGGTAATGAATTTCATCTGTTGAAGATGCCACATTAACACTGATGTTTATTTTTGTGATCTTTTCTAATCTGATTTTCAACATTTTCAACAGTGAATGTTAAACTTGAGGACACAGACACTCCATTTCTCAAGATCAGAAACAATAAACTAAGAGATACCACATATGAAAATGTTCCAGAAGGACCAAGAGTTACCTGTCTCACAGCTGTCAAAGGATCACCTGGCTTCACTTCTGGACAACACTACTGGGAGGTTTCCCTGAGGGTGCGAAATGATATACATGCCAAACAGTCCTGGTGGCTGGGAGTTACAGCCGCAAGAGAAATTCCTAATGATTATAATTTTACTCCAAACACATCTAATGGTTTCTGGTTCCTGTCGTCTTCACCCGACAGAGCAGATAGTTTTCAAGTTAGCACAGAGCCAAAGGTTTTTTTTGCTTTCACTGAGAGACCGTCGAAAGTTGGTGTGTATTTGGATTATGACAAGGGAGAGATTTCCTTTTATAACGTGGAAGAAGAAAGTCTGATCGGATCTTTGGCAGCGACATTCACAGGTGAAGTCTTTCCGCTTTTCAATCCTGGTAGAGATGACATTTCTTCCATGGAGATACTACACAGGGAAGAACAGAATCAGTCTAGTAACGACGCTGGGTCTCCTGAAAAGACATCAGATGGGACAGGACAGAATCAGTCTAGTAACAACGCTGAGCCTCCTGAAAAGACATCAGACGGGACAGGACAGAATCAGTGTAGTGAGAACGTGGGTTGTGGAGGTGAAACAGCAGAAGCATCTTAATATCATCAGTAACAGATGCTACAAGAAAGTACGACTTCCACATTTTTATATTTCGGTGTTCTTCTTCTTACTCGTGCTGAAGGGAGAAACACTAAGTAATTCATTTAAGTAATTTTTCATGAAAAATTAGAAAATCTGAAGAAAGAGTGTAGCTGAAAATTTTGAACATCTTATTAACTCCTGTGCCATTTGTCAAGTTTAATGTCGCATCGTGAGGGATTTTAAGTAAATATAATTGAACGGTTTAAACAAATATGCTTTGTAAATACACCTTAGGATCCATTTCAATCTGAGCAAGCAAAGTTAGTATGTACTAGTGTTGTTTGCACAAATTAGAGGGAGAGTAAAACTGAACTGACATAAACAAGCAAGACGTACTGTAAATACTAAGGAACAGAGTCTGATAGGTGGTGGTTTTTAGACCAAAACAAGTCGTTTGACCATGTTTCTGGTCAAAATCATAAGCTAAGCTAACCAGCTCAGATTGATTGTACAGATATGTGCCTGAAATAATCTTTTTTTTTCTTCTTTTAATGTGTGTATTTTTTAAATATCTCTTGGATAAACATTAAGACCTGAAGGGAAACGTGTCAAATCAGGAATTTGGAAACCACAGTGTGTGTTTGGTCTGTGATATTTAGTTGTGCAGTATTTGTAATTGAATAATGGGCACTCGCACCACCTGACTTTATCCACTAGATTTACTGTGCACTACAACAAAGACGATTTGATGTCTGTCCTCTATGAAGTAGAGGTAGTTGCTGTGAATTTAGTTAGTGTTGGTACTGTTTGCTGTGTAGTTATTTAGATGATTTAGCTGTTGATTTAATTTTGTAAACACACAGTGGTGCTCATTTAAATGGTTTGGGACTACAGGGCAGACGCAGAAAGCCAGCTTTGTGCGTCACCTTTCATAACTTGACATGTGAAAGGAAGCAGATTCTGGAGGTAAGAGAACATCACCGGGTTAGTTTTAAGTGTAAGTAGCACAGTGACGTCTCACGTTTGTTTTTTTGTTTTTGATAAAGCTAGTAAAGTGTGGATTGTGAGGTAGAGACTTGGTGTTTCTACTTCTACTTCAAAGGAGAAAAATGTGAATGAGATGAACTAAAATCACTTCTGAATGAATTTATTCTCTATATTGTCATGAGCAGTAGTTCTCATGTATTGTTGATTCAACTCTTTTTGTCTAGATATTATTGACGACACTTTTATAATATTGTTGCCCGTTTGTAAAATGCATGTCTTAAACTCTGGTAACAGTACCACTTGGGAATGCGTACTCGTTATACTCATGTGTAAACTATTCAGTGTATTACCTTGTGACCCGACATTTTTTTCTGAATAAACAATCAATACTTGATCTGTATTTATTATTTCTATTTCCTTCACTATGTAAAATTAAGTTTACAGTCCACTTTAAGAAAACACAGCAAAATGTCATACACTTTAATAAGTACAGGTAGTATTTACAGTATGTACACAATAACACAATACTAACTTTATAATCACTACTGCATACTTTCATAGATTAGGACGTATTTACATTGTGAATAAGACCATATGTTGATTCTGAAATACAGCTTAAAAATAAAAAAAAAATGATACGCAATAAATTCAAGTAGGCGTGCCTTGATACATACTAGTCTGAACATGATCATGGTATAGAGGTATGCAAGAAACACTTCACAGGTGCATCGTGGTCCGAGACTTTGAGGAATACTTTTTTTTTAATACACTCGTTGGTTGGGTGCCAGGGTTCGGGGGCACGATGTCAGTCAGTATCAAACACAAACTATACAAGTTCATACAGGTCTGTTAACCATTGGTTTCTTCTTCCAAAGCTTTACACATTCACGTTTGGTTGTCAGCCTTCAGACGAAGCAAATGTGAGACCGAGGGCCGTCGCTGCTCGTCAGCGTCTCTCTCCCACACTGTCTACTGTCTAACGAAGTACAAATAAAACACGTCTCTCATTCACTGTGTCTGAACTCACACTTAAAAGTACATTTAGTTCACTGAAAAACACGTCTCATAAACAGACACTAGGCATCCGCAACACTGAGTAGACATGATAGTTGACTGTGGCAGCACGTCCGTCTTCTTAGCTTAGTTATTTTTATTACACTGCTCCCTTATGACCAGGTAAACTCCAGGTACTGCACCCACAAAAGAAAAGAGAAACTGTACCCCACCACAGCCAAGAGTTGGTTCTCCTCACTGTGATGAGGCCAAAAGCTGCAGCCAGTAAAGCTGGGCAGGTGTACATGTTGAGCTGCAGCTCCATGACCTCCACCACTGTGAGCTGGAGTCTGTTTAAAATGTAAGGCCGTTGCTGTGCTGATGATGTCATCTCTGACCTCTTTGAAATGTTTTACGAGCAGCTTTTGCAAACAAAGCAATAGAATAAATGAAGAAAATTTGCAAGTGTGGTTGCCTATTGTTTTATGTGATGCAACAGAGATACTATCCAATAACAAAGGGTACATCGTTTCAAAGGACTTGACTCAGTGGGCATTGGGCACCACCCATTTGAGACTTGGGACTCTAGTTTCGTAAACCAGGTGCAGCACCAACAGGGTGCGTCCAGGAGCACTTTACAAGTTTTGTGCACGGTGCAACACAGGGCAGGCACTCCTTCGTCCCGCCTACCGGGGTTCAAAGGGTCACAGGTTCGCCACTCGCCCTGTCTATGGCTGTGGTGCCCTGAGCAAGCACCTGTGTGATCAAATGGATGGGTCAAACACCCGGACAGAATCCACCAATGAACTTTCATAATTGTCAGTATTACAGAGATTAACTGGTGCAGTCCAGACAAATTGTTGTTTGTTAATGTATGTCATGTCAGTCACACATCTTTAACATGAAGCAATTTCCAAAGAACTAGCACAGTTTTTCTATTTACCTGCGATTACAGAGTAGAAGACGGTCTCCTTGAAGGCCCACTTGCTTTCTTGGCCACCACCTTGCACGTTGAATTTCTCATGATGTTTGTGAAGAGTCTTCAACAGATAAAAAAAAGAAGTTATAGAACTTGTATGACACTACCACACTGTAACCACTCACTATTATGTTGTCTGTTCTACTGTATAGATATGTGCAATCATACCTACCCATGATTTTATTAGCACATGCCTTCATGTCCTCCCCTCCAACATGAGACAGCTATACTAGTATATTAGGAAATATAAAATTATGTACAATACTTCTCAAAAAATAGTAGTAGCTTAAACAGCTGATTTACAAGCCATAAGGTATTACATACATTTTTTTTTTTAAAAATGGGTACCGTGTTTAAGTACATGCATACAGCATAAATGATTAGAAAAAATAACAATTGCTTTTGAAATGTAGGCTACTCATGGAATCATAAACTTAAAAAAAAAAAAATAAATAATTAAAAAAAGAAACCAACTAATGCCATGTAGCATTAAATGGCAACTTAACCCTTTAAAGCCTACATGGACCTAAAAACACCTGGAAATAGTGCTATATTTTGATAAATTTTGAGCTTATATTTTCAGGTATTACATATTATGCATCACATGATTCAGGAAAGTCTGCCACTGTATCTGCTACTATGTAAAGTCTCGTTTAAACCTTACTTTTTGGTGAGCATGCCATATTTCACAAAAAAAATAAATAAATAAAATACAATAAAAAAAATCGCCCTGTAAACAAAAAAATTGTGTTATGTTGGATATCTCCCTAGTCAACCATGGAATTTTGTTTTTTCATTTGGAAAAGATTTACTAATGCGTTTTGAAGCTACATGTGAAATCTTGTGCAAATACACTTTTTCTTCTTCTGTGGGTTACAGCTCATTAATCATGACAATATAGGCGGAATTTACTACTAAAGGCCTAGTATACACCCAGAATATACTAAACATCAGCAACTAACAGCAAACAATACATTTTGTCAACATTTATCTCATATCAACAATAATAAAGGACGCCTGGAAAATCCATGCAATTCAAGTGCATTTTACTGCTCGTCTCTATCAAAAACGGTTCAGAAATTAATTAATGTTTTGAAGAAAACTGTCCGCTCGCCGTCGTAGCAGGGAAGCCATTGCTACCGAGCTAGCAGACAAGCTACAGCTAGCTTGCAAACGGACTGATAACGATTAAATGAACAAACATTGCAGAACAAAACAACATTTGAGCACTCACCTATAAAAAGCCCATCTTCGGTTTTTTTATGCTTCTAAAAAGTGTTCCAAACGGTTTCTGCTCGACATCGACCAGTGTTGTGCCAGAAATTGATTTGAGCCAGAAACTTATTTCCGGTCCACAAGACAACTTTCAGCGTGTTGCTGCCGCCTAGTGGGAAGGGATCATAGAGTTATAAAGGGAGAGATCCACTGACAGTACATATCTCGTCCCCAATCGCCTTTAGTGCAAATTGCAATTTAATTGTACACTTCACCAATCATTTTTTTTTCCTCAAAGGAATTATTTGCATTATTGCTCAATAAACTTTATTGCAAACTGCCTATATTTAGCTATAGGTTAATAGTGATATCTAAATATTTCTAGACATGTTTGTTATAATCGTATGTTTAAAAAATAAAGCATAAGATATTAACATAACATAAACAACATAAATAATAAAGATAACTTAATAGTTCAAGCCTGGTATAAATCTAGACGCTGATTAAATGTCTAAATCAAGGCTAAATCTAGACGTTGATTAAACGTCTAAATCAAGGCTAAATCTAAACTTTAATGTATATTGATCAATGGCCATCCAAATTATTTTAGTCCAACATTTGGCCATCATTTATACAACTTACAGTTATTTTTTTGGTCGGTATTCATTATTTAATTCAATCGTCTAGATTTGGTCTAAAAATAAATGAGGTCTTGATTTAGATGTCTAAATCGAAACTACACTGTGCATTGATCAGAGACTGTTAAAAATGTTTTAATCCAACATTTGACCATCATTTATATAATTTACAGTTGTATTTTTATTTAATATTTAATGACTAATGCATTAAATTCTATCCTCTAGGTTTGGTTAAAATATAGACCGATTATAGACGGGTGAATTTCGGTCTAAACTTAGACTAGACGTCTAATAGACGTCAAATGCACAGTGGGTTGATACCAGAGACAGTGGTGGACCAGTGACTGATGGACCTGAACACCAAATCAAACAGTGGCAAAACGACAACTTCCTGCTTCGTCTTTCAAAATAAGTTCATTAAAGATACGATTATAAATAGTTTTACAATTTTCGTTGATATATTTCCATAGGTTGAACATACATTAAAGAACAATTTGACCCCAACAAAACAAGACAGCCTGAAGTCCCTCTATTTACAGGCTTTTACTGATCGTCATCAAAGCTCGCACTTATTTTGAAGTCGGTGTCCTAAACATCCGGGTAACTTCAGGCGTCAGCAGCTATCTTAACCAATCTTGACAGCGCTCAACAACGCACACTCACATACTCAAATATTTAAGATCAGCAGCATTGAACGTGATGTTTTAAGTCTGAGAGGACTTCCCTCTCAGACACCATTGACGAGAGTCACCATGCGATGACATGATCCATACCGCTGTTGCTATGCAACGGACCAAACAACCATATCGGACACTGTTTTTGCTAACTATTTCTGTATATTTTTTCATAATGCTAATTCTGTAATTTTTTTGATTACACTTTTTTTATTATTATTATTTTTTAATCTAATCTCATTTTTTTTTTTTTTAATCTTTCTTGTGTTTACTTTTATGTGCAACAAAGCTACGGTGACAATGTAATTTCCCTCGTGGATCATTAAAGTCTCTCTAAGTCTAAGTCTAAGTCTAAGATGTCCTTTAATACTACATGTAGGTTGTGCAGCAAATAACAGTTAAGCGGCTGGATAGAAAAATGCTGGATCCTTTTCTCCCCTTTAACCCACACACATAACACACGGTACAGAAAGTGAAAATAAAACTGTGGTGATGACTCACAACAGTTAATAAAGACATTCACCTCAGTCTCCGGTCTGATCATTTTTTTCTTTCCGAGGAAAAGTTTTGTTTTGTTTTTTTCCAGTGAGGAAATTGTTCAAAAATCGACGGCTCTGACTTCATACCTGTGATTCTGGACGGCAATCGCGTCATATTTACCGGCTATAAAGACACGTCGAGTTCTGCCCTCGGAGGAACACGATAATATGTGTAGGCCGAGACTACTACGACTCTGAAATGTGCAAAAATGCTGATGATAGACCTGTTTAAGCGTGTCAAACCTGTGTGTAAGGCGAGTTGATGAATTCTTTCTCTTATGTTACAGATCAACAACTGAGATATGTGTGGCTCATTCTGCTCTGGACACAATGTGAGACAGCGCCCGGTACGTACAGTCACACATTCAGCATGGTTTTTACTCTCACTAGCAATGCTTTTACTGGGTTTTTTACGTTTGTATTTATATATTTTGTGAATATTTACCTTTACTGCTAAAACCCAGAACCTAAATTGCTCATAATTTGTAACATCGCTCTTACTGTGAAAGTTATATGTAGAGCTCACATCACAATACAGATCAGATCACAGGTCAGACTGCCAAGAGATTAACCAGTTAAATGTATCTTACAGTTTCAGACATTCTTGTGGTTTCTGTTCAGCCTCCTGAACTTGTGCGCCCTGGCCTCTCGGCCACACTGCCATGCTGGCTCAATCCACCTCAAAATGCAGAAGATCTGGAGGTACGCTGGTATCGTGATAACTATGATACCCCTGTCCTGCTCTACAAGGCAAAGGCGTTTGACGACACCCAGCAGGACGCTTCCTATGCTGGTCGAGTCTCGTTTGGCTTAAAGGATGCGACATCCGGTGGACTGAAGACAGGTGATGTCAGCCTTAAGCTGGTAAACACCACCATTCAGGATGCAGGGCAGTACACATGTTACGTCACCAGTTTACAGGGTTATGACAGTTCACCTGTGACTCTTGAGGTGACAGGTGAGTGCCATAAAGGTTGGAATCAATGTATGAAATAAAAATAAAAAAAGACTTTCCTCACCTTCAAGTCCTTCCCTTTCTTAGAAACGGGACGCTCATCTGTTCTATCAGCAGTGCGGACAGAAGACAACATGGTGAATGTGAGCTGTGAATCTGAAGGATGGTATCCTCAGCCCGTCCTGCGCTGGTCCAACCAGTACGAGGAACTGAATCCTAAAAGTCTGCTGTTCAACAAGGACTCTTCAGGTCTCGTTTCAGTCCACAGCTGGCTCCTTGTCCCCAGCTCCTCTAAAGTTTCCTGCTCAGTAGTGCTGCCTAATAAAGACACAAAGGAAGCCACATTGCTCCTGGATTTCCCCCCTCAACCTGTGGGAACAGGTAAAGAGAATTATTTCTCACTTGCCACTCGCTCAGGGGGATAAAAAAATACAATGAGGTAAAATTGTACATTTTGTTTTCCAATAGCTGGATGGGTGGCCTTCGCCATAGTCCTCGTAGCTGCATTAGCTTTAGCTGCACTGGGAGTGATGTACTACAAGAAGAAAGGTACGTGTTTGAAACTAGATAATGGTTTGTAACATATGGATTTAATGAAAAACAGTCACAATGCTCAGATAGATGACGATGATTAAACCAAATCCCTGCTTCTTTTGTGTTTCAGTGGAGAAATCTAAGCAAAGCAGAGACGAACGTGACGGTAAGATCGTCTACATTTAACACATTATTCTCCACTCTCTCACAACACAGCAGCAAAACCTATTATCACACTACAGTGACTCTGTGATCCAGTGTTCCAAATCTTGAGACTTCAAAGAGATGAACTGAGTCTAGTTCTTACATTTCCCATCATGCAACAGGATTATCACATGCCCAGTTCATCAGCACAGTTATTTTTCTTTGGAAACCTTCCTGCAACAGATGATGAACAGTTGTACTCGTGCTCATGAATCAGTGAAGTTCCTGCATAAAAAAAAAAACATATTGAACAGTGAATGATTTCTCATCTTTGTTTGATTCATTTTTTGCAGCAGTAGGTGAACCCCTCCTACCAAAAAGTAAGAAGTAACTCAAACTTATTTTATCCTTGAAGCTAAACCCTGATCGCTATTTACGAGCAAATATATCAACTGATGTTTTCTCTACTTCCCTACAGAACCAGTAGAGCCAACAGCTTTCTCACTGGCCAACAACAACTATGGTAATGAATTTAATCTGTTGAAGTTGACACATTAACACTGATGTTTATTTTTGTGATCTTTTCTAATACGATTTTCAACATTTTCAACAGTGAATGTTAAACTTGAGGACACAGAGACTCCATTTATCATGATCAGAAACAATAAACTAAGAGATAACCCACATAACAATGTTCCAGAAGGATCAAGGGTTACCTGTCGCACAGCTGTCAAAGGATCACCTGGTTTCACTTCTGGACAACACTACTGGGAGGTTTCCCTGAGAATGTCAGATCGGGTAGATGTCAAACAGTCCTGGTGGCTGGGAGTTACAGCTGCAAGAGAAATTCCTAATGATTATAATTTTACTCCAAACACATCTAATGGTTTCTGGTTCCTGTCGTCTTCACCCGACAGAGCAGATAGTTTTCAAGTTAGCACAGAGCCAAAGTTTTGTTTTGCTTTCTCTGAGAGACCGTCGAAAGTTGGTGTGTATTTGGATTACGACAAGGGAGAGATTTACTTTTATAACGTGGTAGAAAAAAGTCTGATCGGATCTTTGGCAGTTACATTCACAGGTGAAGTCTTTCCGCTTTTCAATTCTGGTAGAGGTGACACGTCTCCCATGGAGATACTACTCAGGGAAGAACCGAATCAGTCTAGTAACAACGCTGAGCCTCCTGAAAAGACATCAGACGGGACAGGACAGAATCAGTCTAGTAACAACGCTGGGTCTCTCATGGAGACATCAGACGGGACAGGACAGAATCAGTGTAGTGAGAACGTGGGTTGTGGAGGTGAAACAGCAGAAGCATCTTAATATCATCAGTAACAGATGCTACAAGAAGGTACGACTACCACAAACACAATCATTTTTATATTTCAGTGTTGTTCTTCTTTCTCCGGCTGAAGGGAAAAACACTTTAATTCATTTAAGTAATTTTTCATGAAAAATGAGAAAATCTGAAGAAAGAGTAGCTGAAAATTTTGAACATCTTTTTAACTCCCGTCCCATTTGTCAGGTTAAATGTCGCATTGTGAGGGATTTTAAGTAAATATAATTGAACGGTTTAAACAAATATGCTTTGTAAATACATCTTAGGATCCATTTCAATCTGAGCAAGCAACGTTAGTATGTACTAGTGTTGTTTGCACAGATTAGAGGGAGAGTAAAACCGAACTGACATAAACAAGCAAGACGTACTGTAAATACTAAGGAACAGAGTCTAATAGGTGGTGGTTTTTAGACCAAAACAAGATGTTTGACCACGTTTCTGGTCAAAACCATAAGCTAAGCTAACCAGCTCATATTGATTGTACAGATATCTGCCTGAAATAATCTTTTTTTTCTTCTTTTAATGTGTGTGTTTTTTAAATATCTCTTGGATAAACATTAAGACCTGAAGGGAAACGTGTCAAATCAGGAATCTGGAAACCACAGTGTGTGTTTGGTCTGTGATATTTAGTTGTGCAGTATTTGTAATTGAATAATGGGCACTTGCACCACCTGACTTTATCCAGTAGATTTACTGTGCACTACAACAAAGATGATTTGATGTCTGTCCTCTATGAAGTAGAGGTAGTTGCTGTGAATTTAGTTAGTGTTGGTACTGTTTGCAGTGTAGTTATTTAGATGATTTAGCTGTTGATTTAATTTTGTAAACACACAGTGGTACTCATTTAAATGGTTTGGGACTACAGGGCAGACACAGAAAGTCAGCTTTGTGCATCACCTTTCATAACTTGACATGTGAAGGGAAGCGGATTCTGGAGGTAAGAGAACGTCACCGGGTTAGTTTTAAGTGTAAGTAGCACAGTGATGTCTCAGGTTTGTTTTTTTGTTTGTAATGAAGCTAGTAAAGTGTGGATTGTGACACTAATGGAGGTAGAGACTTGGAGGCTGTGGGAAGGTTGTGGTGTTTCTACTTTTACTTCAAAGGAGAAAAATGTGAACGAGATGAACTAAAACACAGACTAAAATCACTTCTGAGTGAATTTATTCTCTATTTTGTCGTGAGCAATAGTTCTCATGTAATGTTGATTCAATTTTTTTTTCTAGATATTATCGACGACACTTTTATAATATTGTTGCCTGTTTGTAAAATGCATGTCTTAAACTCTGCCCAAGCTGTAACACTACCACTTGGGAATGTGTACTTGTTATACTCATGTGTAAACTATTCAGTGTATTACCTTGTGACCCGACACGTTTTTCTGAATAAACAGTCAATACTGGATCTGTATTTATTATTTCTATTTCCTTCACTATGTAAAATTCAGTTTACAGTCCACTTTAAGAAAACACAGCAAAATGTCATACACTTTAATAAGTACAGGTAGTATTTACAGTATGTACACAATAACACAATACTAACTTTATAATCACTACTGCATACTTTCATAGATTAGGACGTATTTACATTGTGAATAAGACCATATGTTGATTCTGAAATACAGCTTTAAAAAAAAAAAAAAATGATACGCAATAAATTCAAGTAGGCGTGCCTTGATACATACTAGTCTGAACATGATCATGGTATAGAGGTATGCAAGAAACACTTCACAGGTGCATCGTGGTCCGAGACTTTGAGGAATACTTTTTTTTTAATACACTCGTTGGTTGGGTGCCAGGGTTCAGGGGCACGATGTCAGTCAGTATCAAACACAAACTATACAAGTTCATACAGGTTGTTAACCATTGGTTTCTTCTTCCAAAGCTTTACACATTCACGTTTGGTTGTCAGCCTTCAGACGAAGCAGATGTGAGACCGAGGGCCGTCGCTGCTCGTCAGCGTCTCTCTCCCACACTGTCTACTGTCTAACGAAGTACAAATAAAACACGTCTTCATTCACTGTGTCTGAACTCACACTTAAAAGTACATTTAGTTCACTGAAAAACACGTCTCATAAACAGACACTAGGCATCCGCAACACTGAGTAGACATGATAGTTGACTGCGGCAGCACGTCCGTCTTCTTAGCTTAGTTATTTTTATTACACTGCTCCCTTATGACCAGGTAAACTCCAGGTACTGCACCCACCAAAGAAAAGAGAAACTGTACCCCACCACGGCCAAGAGTTGGTTCTCCTCACTGTGATTGCTGGTGGTTTATACATTACGGTATCCGCGCCTCTAGCAGACTGCAGCAGCGCTTTCCCTCCTCCCCTGCTTCTTCAGCAGCTGGATGCGGTTGTGGACGTAGAACTTGATGGCCCTCCAGTCCCGCTGGTTGCTCACCAGCAGGGGGCAGAGTTCGAGGCAGCGCTCGCAGTCTGCTTTCGCCGGGACGCGCAGCTCCACGAGGTTTCTCTTTAGGTGAGTTTCCACGGCTACGCGCTCCGCCTCTGACCAGGGACGCTTCAGCACGCCGCGCTTCCCTGTGGGAAACGGGGGGAGGTGTTGTTCAGTAGGGGTGGGAAACAATATCAATATGCTGATAATGACTAATAAGTTGGACAAAGAGTACGCAGTTTCCAAACTGACACCAAGAGGTATTAGCGCAGCCTATGAAACCTGTTGATCCGAAACAAACTACTCCAGATAACACAGTATTTAGGCAGCACGTATGAACAGGCATTTTATTTTCACATCTGTTCAAACAGTGAAACACATTTTTGTTCAAACTACACTGAAGTGGCAAGAAACTTGATCCACTTTCTGTACATGTGCAATAAACTGGGACTTGAATCTTATTTAATTTGAATTAATAAAGTTTCTTCGACATTTCACGTGATGTACAGAAAAACCTGCATTTAAAAAGCTGCATTTAAAAATTTCTCAGTGAACTATTTAGAATATTGCAATATATCGCAATATTATAACATCGTGATAATTTATCGTATCGTGACTCAAGTATCGTTAAGTCCTTGCCAATATCCACCCCTATTGTTAAGTGTGAATTAGTGGAGGCACAACATGTGGGATCCAACCAATAAGAAGGCTTGTCACACGAGTGTCACCTGATTTTTGAGGAAGGCATCTCCTCTTATGGGCGTTGGCTAAGGACGGGCTGACGGGGGGCGAGGGAGCGGGTGCTCTCTTCTTCCGCGGGGGTCGTCCCGGTCCTTTCTTTTTCACCATCACCTCTGCCTTCTCCTTAACTTCCTCCTTCTCCTCCTCGGCCTCAGATTCTTCAGAAAAGGAGTCGGCGGAGTTGCCAGACATCACTGCACGGCAACGATACATCGAAGGCTCGTTAATCCAGATTCAATAGCATTCAACATTTCTCCGGAAAATGTTAATAAACTGGCCAAAACGTGGCTGTAAAATAAAATAAAACTCTCTAGGAAACTGCAACAACACAGTTCCTGGATGTTTGATGCTGCTGTAATAAGTGAGTTGTAGTTTAACTAAAGAGAAATACCAATAAAGATAAAAACACGGGTTATGACGGCCACCTGCATGGAACAAATGCTTCACTCAGTTTGGCATTTAAGATTTAATACATTTATTATGAGTGAGTTAACTTAGTTCTGCATAAAGACAGAAATAAGAGTAAGAATCTAGCCAGGGTTCAGTTTCTGTATGTGTACAGAACATGAAACTGTTCGTTAACTGTAGATGTACTTCACACTTTCACTATTACTGTACATGTACCTTTAGTCCCATATAGGTAAATACATAGAGGCATATAGGCGTCTCTAGGGGCATATATTAATTTACCTTCCATCTTGGAAAGAGACAATATATTGTGTTTAATTCTTTGATTAAACTGATTATTAATCTCTTGTGCAAATAAAACAAATTACCTGCACTGCCAGATAAATCTACAGGTAAGAATTAGTTTCTTCTTCACTCTCAACAAAAGCATGAAAAAAGGACGACAACCTCACAACACAACAAGGTCTGTGCATGAAACACCTGCGGGCCCGCGGGCAAAAAGTCATTTCCTGTTCAAGATGAAAACATACTTGATGCAAATTCTTACCGTCCAACTCCAGGCAGATGTGCTGCAGGCTCATTCCTCTGAAAAGAACGCCCTCCCTCTCTCCGTAAAGAACGACGCGGCCCACGCGACCCATCAGCGCCGGATCCCGTATGATTGTGGAACAGTTCTGGGTCACGTGGTACTCGCGCTCCAGGAAGTCCTCCAGCCGCTTGATCGCCCCGCCCTCGCCTTCGTCCAACAGCAGCAGCTGGGTGAAGATGGCGACCTGCCGCCGCACTCGCGCCGCCGTCAGCGCTCCGGGGTTCTTGGCCCCGCTGGTTCGAGCCAGGTTCCTCAGGAGGTCTGTGCCACGGAGAGGGGTGGCCGGGGAGTGGTACGGCCGGGAGAAGACGAAGGGGCTCTCGGGATCCACGCCCACGTTCGGGCTGGTTCGAAGCAGCAGGTCCAGGCAGGACTCACAGTGCGGCGGGAGGATGAGTGGCTGGACGCGGCCGCGTTTGCCCAAGACGCCGGCGCGGGGGAGGTGGAGGAGGACCTGGCGCTCGAACGGAGACAGGAGGCCTTCCATGCCGGAGGGGGAGGCGGGGCCGGAGCTGCTCGGCGGGGTGGTGCGGCTCCTGTAGTCCTGTATGGTGAGCTTGGCCACTTCACATTCCCGGTGGCGGTTGTAGAGGATGAGCAGGGAGAGGCTGGAGTGGCAGAGCAGGCGCCAGGCCTCGGCCGAGTGAGGAGAGCGGGTTAAAGACAGGAAGGAGGAGTGCTGCTGGCGGCGGAGGTAGAGGACCAGACAGGACAGGGAAGAGAGCAGTGGAGACATGTGATGTCTCTGTGTGCTGAAAAGGGGAAAGAAAGATGGAAATTAAATTAACAATAAAAAACAACATCATGGAAATGTGCGTCAAAGATGAGAGTGCAGAGAAAAAGAGAGTCATCCAACACACCTTACAATCTCTCCGTTCTTCTCCTCTGGTGCCTCCTCTTCCCCTTCTCCGCTCAGCTCCAGGTCTTCGTCTGGATCCACGTCCGGCTCTGGTGTTGGAGGAGGGACCAGATCCTCCTGATTCCTCGAGCTCTCCACCTCCACCTTTTGCTGCTGCTGCTGCTGCTGCTGCTGCTGCTGCTGCTCCTCGTGCTTTTCTCTCTTCATCCTCCGCCCCCTCCTCGGGGTGGACGGGGGAGGCGGCGAGGGGCTCTTCACTCTGGACGCCATCGGAGGCGTGGGCAGCTTCGTGGCCGGCAGCGGCAGGCCCGGCCCCTTCTTGGCGGCCGCGGGCTGGCTCGAGGCAGGCGGCGAAAGCGAGAGGGAGAAGGAGACGGCGCCCGCGTTGGAGCGGGTGGCGGGCGACTCCCTGTCCCTGGGGAACAGCGAGGGTGGAGCAGGGTTGGAGGGGGAAGCCTGAGGGACAGCGAAGGAGTGATTGTGAGGGGCGGAGGAGGCGGAGGATGACGACGGGTGGGGTTGCGAGGCGCTGCCGTTTGAGGAGCTGTGCTGGTGGAGGTGCGCCAGCTCCATGGCCGTCCTGACCTCCGGCTGGTTGGCGTGGTGCTTCTCCAGGTGGCGCGCCAGGGACCGGTAGTGGCGGCCGCAGTAGGGGCAGTGCTGCCGCCGGGTCACCGCGGCGCCGCCGGAGCTGCCAATGTTTATGTTGATGTTATTGTTTATGTTCGTGGTGGGAGACGTCAGGGAGCTGATCGGAGGTTGGGGCTGGGACCTGGGTGGGGGTGCGACAGGTTCTGGGCGGGAAAAGGAGGAGCAGGGGCGCCCAGGTCCTCTGGAGGACGTGGGACCGGCCTTCTTCTTGGCATTGACCGCGGGGGGCAACTTGCGCTTCTTGCGGCGCCGAAGCATTCGGCCCCTTATCTCCTCCATTTCCTCCTCTTCGTCGTCGTCGTCGTCATCGTCGTCTTCCTCCTCCTCGTCCTCCTCGCGGTCCGAGTCGCTGGGCTCAGAGTGGGTGAGTGGGGAGGATGAGGGTGACAGTGACCAGGACGGGGTGAGGTAATCAGAAACGGAGAGGGACAGAGGGTGGGGGCCGGCCTCTTCCTCCTGGTGAGATTTCCAAAACGAAACCAAACGAAACACATAAGCTCCAGACTTCAGTCTTTGCGTAAAACAATCAAACAACATTTTAATCTGTCAGTATTTTCTGATTTACCGAGAGAAGAGCAGAAAAACAAGAGATTCTGACTTAGTAGTAATATTTGGATTCATTCATCTTTGGTTTAAGTCTTGAAATAGTGTTTTGCGACGACGAAATAATAAAGAATAACTCCAGTTTCTTTCCTCCCCGCTCAGCTCACCATTGCATTCTCGCCCCAGTCCGTCAGACTGTAGTCCACCGTGATCTCCTCCCCCTTGGCGATGTCTCGGATCGCTATGACGACCAAGCGCACCTGGGTGCCGCAGTGGACTTCTCGAATCCGGCAGTTGGGCGGCGGGTGGAACAGCACGGGTCCTCGAACGCCACTGGCCCCCTCCTCCCCCATCTCTGGCACGCTGGAAAACACAAACAGACGTCAGTGACGCCGCTCTCCCAGCTGGAGAAAGACGGCGTCAACTCAGCTTCTTACCAGAGCTGAGTGGGGTCGGGAAGGTAGTAGGGACTGCCAGGTGGGGGGAGGCGGTCTTCTGCACCCTCCGGGTACTGGCCATCACCTGGGAAGAATTGAATATGTTGTTTGGACCGGTTTAAGCAAAACACAAATACTCCGGTTTCCACTAGTGATTTACATTAGGCCGTATTAATGTCACGGATCTGCAGTCATTCAGATAAACATGAGGAAGTGAACTCTCTCTTTCCGTCTCTTTTGTTACACGTGATCTACTCACAAGGTTCATAAAAGTATTATGTACAGTATTGATTCAGTGTTTTTAAACCGGTCATTCCACAATCCTGCTCCATGTCACCTCAGGATTTCTCTGCGCTTCTTTGTTCCTCGATATATATATATATATATATATACATATATATACACACACTCTAGCAACTGGTTCCACAGGATAAACGACCGGAGCAAGCCAAGGCAGTGAGCCAAGAACCTGGCAGCTGATAAGACTAGATCCTCTGTAATGTGGCCTAGCCTCTTTGAGAATCATCTCCGAGTAACGTCACTACTATTTGCTCCATTCAAACTTTTAAAGGCGCAGCGAGGGGAAGATTTAACAGTAACACAGAACTGACTTAAACTAAAAACATTAAAAAAAAAACAAAAAAAAACAAAAAAAACAAAACAAACATCTACACTCGCTAAAAAGGGGAAATAAAATTTCCCTCTTTTAACAATTTTGGTAGTAAAATTGTGATTAAGATAAGATCTTACAGGCTGGTTGTTAAATACAAAAGATAAAAGAAACAGCACAAAGCAGACAAGAGAAAACTATATATATATATATATAGTTAAAAAAGTAAATATGTAATGGTACAATAAATATTTACAGTGTATATTGAGGGTTGAGGTGTTAAATTCCTGAATATCATGAATATATCCTGAATAATACTAGTAAATAAAGTAGTAGGAAAAGTAGGAAGTAGGAAATGCAACGAGTATCTGACAGATGACATGAGGTAAAGACAGGGATGAGTTGGCTGAATATATATTCATACAGGGTGCATGCATGTGACAATATGAGATTATATTTTTTTGTTCTTTCACATATTTAAAGCGACTGTCAGTCATCTACACAACGTATTATATTAGATTATTAATAACATAATTCGGTGGTTTCTCTTTCAGTTTCATCATGTTAAACCTTTATTTGCTTTTCTGACATTCAAGTGATACCTCAGCTTTGCAAAGCATACGTAAATATATAGCAAATCATCCAGAATTTTTGTATTTGTTGAGGGAAAAAAAGTATTTGTATAAAATTCAAAATAGATGTGAAAATACATTTTTTGTTTTAGTTATAGATCTAATTTAGGATAAAAATAACATGATAATAATTTCAGCTAATATTCAGTGATTCAGGCTGACCTGAAGGGGCAGAACATGACTGTGATGATGAGTTGGTGCTTGTGGGAAACAATAGGAGTGACTGTGGCTCAGTAGGTAGAGAGGTTAGAGGTTCAACCCCCAGAATGTGCCACATGTGCACTTTGAGTACCAGCTAACCAATGCTAACAGATGAATGCTAACGTCAGAGAACCTGACAGCAGACGTCTCAGTACTAATGTAACGTAACGGAATAATCTCCCAGGGAAACTGCGCTTCCCAAAAGTTATGTTCTGCCTCTGCAGAAAAACAAACAAACTATTTGACGAAACTAGTGATGCAGTTAAGTCGTGTTTCGTCCAATCAGAGCCTCCTCTGTTTGTCTGAGTCGAGTCTTTTTACCCTGAACGTCACTGAATCCGGGCAGACGCACAAATATTCAGCGGGGTCACATGATGCAAAGCAGCTTTTTGACAGGATGCTTGTCTTGTTCCCAAATGCAAATAATGTAAAAACTATTTGTTTGAAATAATTATTTGTACAGAACACAGTATTTGTGCCTTTCCGAATACCTTATTTATATATATAGCTCTATATATATAATTTATAAAAGATGATCCTTTGATAGTCTGGGACATCTCTTTCATACTGAGCTCAGAGACCAGGGTCAGCCAGTCATACTCTTATATTAATAGGCATTTAATGACTTGCTTAAGGCCATTTAAGGTGAGCGGAGGTCTGTGAACAGGGTGTTGAGGATGCCGACCTTTCTAGTAGCCAAGTGAACCAGCTCTTTGTATTTTATTTACATTTCTCTTACACGGAATATACAATTTGACAAATGGGATATGCGAAACAAAACAATGTGCCAGTGAGATGTGACGCAACAGCAGTGAAACTTTTAAACTTTTGGTGTGGGTTTTGAGAGGCCCACTAGTGAAATATAGTGTATCTGACCAATGTTACCTTTTTGGTATCTAGGAAACTATCATGGAAAGTAGTGCCACTGCTCTGTTCATCATGTGTCTGATAAGATCGCTTCATTTCTGTTTGCCACAAACACCACCGTGGATAAATACACCTACACGTGGCGTCAAAGTGTCTCTGTGCACGTTTCCACACATACCAGGGCTGTAGCTGTGCTCCGACATGCTCTCCTCCTCCTCATCTTCGGTTACATACGCTCGGTCGCACACCTTCACCGGTGTCCCCTTCCTTTTTCTCCCACACACGCGGCTGTGAAAACAAAATCAAGGCTTTGTTTAGGACTCGAGACAAAGCAGAACTTCTACATCCGCTGTATATTAATCCCTTTCGGTAAATATTAACATGGGGAAGGCAGGCGAAATGACACCAGCGAGGCTTCGCGTGGCAAAGCAATAAAGAACTTTTCTATGACTTGACTCATCAACATGGGTACGAACTACTTAACCCGTTAAGTTATCAAAGTAATGTGCTGTATAAAACATTCGATTTGAAAAGTACTGATCAGTTCAACTATATATATATATATGCACCAAGTGCACATACATATATACATATATAAATATAGGATAACATGTCAAAAGAATACAGAATAATGCACGTCACATTTTCCTAAAAACATTACGACTTTAATTTCGTCTTCCGTCAGACACTCGAACCTTCACACAAAATTTGTGTCTTGAAAGACTCGAGAAGATGAAAGCATTCTGATGTAACAGTCTAAGTCGTGGCTTCATGAAGGTTGCGGCATTCGTTTCAAATAACAGAGAGCCGTTGATTCAACTATCTTTTCATTTCGGAGGCTGTGGTTTGTGGTACTATTCAGTCGTATTGTGTTGTACCGACACGTGTTTCTATTATCTCGACATCCCCCTTTTAGTCAGCGGGCTAGGCGAGATAATAGAAACACTTTGGTGTTTAATAATTTTTCGATTACACAGCACCGCAAACTAACATCCTGCAAAATGATCAGACAGTTGAACTACTTACAACCTTTGTGACTCTGTTTCAACATACGCTGAAGATTATAATGTTATATTACTGTGATACTAGGTCCCAACTCTTCTTCTATAAACTGAATGACCATTCAGAGGCTGAGCATTTCTCGTTGTCACGTTCAGTCGCAATGTATTTTCAGCCTTTATGTTAATTGTGGCCTGAGCACGAGCTCTGGCTCGAACAGCAGCATTCACTGACTCGCGTGCATCAGTGGCTTTACAAATCTAATAATGTGGAGGCTCTGAATGCAGCTCATCATCACATTTTGTGATCAAAATATTAGAAATGGCCCCACCCCTTTATTCAATCACGTCAGACTGTGTAGATGAATATACGAAAAAGACTGATTAGCACAACAATGCATGCCCTGACCACCGCGTCCTGTTGACTGTCCACCGTTTTCGGATTGCTTTTTTGGTCGTGGTGGTCAGCAACTTTGTTTACTCAACCCCAAACAAGAGCCACGAGTCCTGATCTGCACCAGCTGAGCGGTGAAGAAGTGTCGAGAGCTCGCTAATATTGACATTGGTGGATCGTATGTGTGTTTAGGGAGCAACAGTCTAAGAAATAAGACAATGTGGTGTGGACTCTCAACGAGAGGGACAACAACCACCCGACTGGATTACATAGCAGATGATTCCTGCTGGGTGCATGCTAACATTAATGCTAAAGCACGGCTAGCCCCGTTAGCTTCCAGCGGCTAGCGTTGCACTTCTGTCCCGTCAAAACATCAAAAATAAAAAGGGCTCGCGATTAAACGCGAGGACTGTGGGACGGGGGAGGACGCAGCCTCGCTGGGGGACGACAGCTGCAGCCCGCCGCCACACAAAAATCACTTCCTCTTGTTTTCTGCAAAAAAAAAAAAAAAAAATTAAGCCTGAAATCATGCACGCGAATAAAGGCTCCTAACGTTAACCAACAGGCGTGCACGCTCGCGGCGCGTGCGTCCGGGGCGCTCGCGTTTTGCCCACAAAATGAAAACGAGCGCTCGTGGCGACACAACCGGAGGCTCGCCGCGCTCACTCACCCCCGCGGCGGCGGCGGTTTGCTCCCATCCCCGTCGCTGTCGAGGGTCGGTGGCTCCCGGTAGTCAAAAGGCGACCGTACAGTCTCCGCCATTAGGACTCTGCCTTCCCTACCTCTCGCGCTCCGGTAGATACTAGCTCAACGCGCATGTGCACAACATCCTTTGGGGTTCTATTGGTAAAATGGGGTTCACCCACCTCCACGAAAACACAGACCTATTAGCACAGGGGGTCAAACTGATTTTGGTTCGGGGTCCACATACAACCCACTTTGATCTCAAGCGGGCGGGACCAGAAACATAATAGAATAATAACAACAATAATGACAACTCAAAGAGATATTTTTTCCCGTTTGTTTTAAGGCAAAGGAGAACAAGTAAATTAGGAAAATCTTTATATTTAATAAACTATCCTTCAAAAAAAAAAAAAAAAAAGTTCTTATGCAAAATAAGTGCAACTTAGGCGCTGTCTACTGTTTAGTCCTGGATCTCTATTACTAAACAGTGGACAAATTAGGGATAGAAGTTATTTTCAATGAAAAATTGCAGTCTTCCGCAGTTAGTCTCCAGATTGGACCCTCTGGTGGGCCGCGGGCTGCATGTTTGACACCGATGTATTAGCATGTCAGATGCAACAGAGCAACTTTTATTTCATTCATAGACTGAAAGGGCAGCATTAGCATTTCAGAAGGCTCCCCCATGAGTCACTGTGACAGTGACGTTTAAAATCTATGCTTTTTAAATCACGGTCTTAAATCATCTGTGTAGGTTGAAAATACCCCTTCAACAGCAATACATTAGTATCCAAATAAATCTTTTAATAAGACAGGTAAGGCAAAGTAAACTGCACTTCTCTGTCCTGTCCCAGTAACTAATAGGAGTCTTTTCAACACTGTTTTGTATTTAGGTATTAAATTATTAATCTATTTCCAAGACGTCATTAGGAAACTGGGAACCTTTAAAATAAAAGACTCACAAAGGGCACGGATTTTATGCAGTTCCTGTTTTTCAGAGGCATGCCACTGTAGATCCTTGCACAAAAAGAGAAAGAAAGGCCAGTGTCAACAGAGCACGTGGGTTAAGTTTGGGATTTTAATGTTCAATTCACATCCAGTTCTTCTTCACAAAGGTAAGTGAAAGCATGGAACGTGGAAAACTCACCACACCTACACACATGGAAGTCATAGCTCATTAACTGAGGGAGTGTCGGTAACGGTAGTGAAGGTGGTGTCGAGCAGTGTTTAATACTTTTGGATACAGGCCTTAAGTGTACGAAATCTCAGTCAAATCCAGGGACTCTCAAACAGTTCTCTGAGGGGACAGGAAACGCTCGAGAGCCACCGGGTCTAATGGTTCCGACTGGTTAACAGTGTGTAGCAGCACATTCAAGTATAGTTTCAGGAGAAAACTTGGTGACCAGAGCAGCGAGACATGACACCTAATCATCACAGGTTGTGCCAAACTACAAACAAGCATTCAGTCTTAACGTGGAATTTGGAATTACTGAGGTTAGATATGTTAATAATGTGCTACATCAAAAGCTAATAGACCTATTAAAATACTACAAGGCTACACATTCAGCAGCATGTGAGTCACAGTTAATAAATTGTGTATTTTTGGCTATATTCTAGCAGTTAGTAGATTTTGGAGTGTTACAAACAGCAGAGGATTAGTCATCAAAGGCAAATCCACTTAAATAAAATAAATTACACGCTACGTACAAAAAAATATAACATTTTCAGTCTTACACTGCCACTGCACAACGCAAACCATCTTTCACACAAGTCTGAACTCACTTTTTTTTTTTTTTCACAAAGGAAAAAGCTACTTGGGCAAACTAAAGGTCACTTTAGCACTTGCTGTGGAAATACCGATGTCTGGGAAAAGCCGTCTGCTTGGCTTTGTTAAGGAGCATAGATTTGAGTTAAGCAGTTAATTTCAAAACTCTCACATTCACAGTGTATTGCGCCGCGCACCGCTTTATAGTTTAAATTTCGGAATACGTGGATTCGAATTTTGTTCGTGTTGAGTAAGTTCATTCACTGGGCTGTGAAACATAGGAATTTAAATCTCCTCTGCCCCTTCTCTCTGTGTGTGTAGGACATGGAGGGTCAGCGCTGCGTGGTTAGCCCAGTGGATTAACTCCAGCAGCACGCGGTATGTCCACATTTTGAGGCCGAAAATGCCCCCGGCACCGTCGACTTCCTGCACGGGAGAGAGCAAGTTACCATAAAAAAAACACATGCAGCACAAAGAAATAATGGCAAACAACTTAGCGAACGGCTGCTGCTCAGAGTCAGAGAAAGTGTTGCTTTAGTGCCGCCGTAATTCAACTCATGGATTATCTAAGAGATTAGGTTAATGATTTGAATCTTTGTTCCGGACATTAGTCTCATTCAAGTAAAAGTATTACTCATGTGATGAAGGGTGTAGTCGCGCTCTTGTCGGCGCTTTCAGTAATCAGTCAATGACTGTGTTATCCAGACATAATAAAGGAGTTGTTTTTGCGTCGCACGCGTAATGCACACGACTTAATTGCGTCTGTGTCAGAACTGAATGTTGTTGATATAAGTAGGGTAATTAGGAGTCCTGATTGTCAGTTTGAATGTTGCTGTATATATATATTTATATATATGAAGAGTGGCCTGCTGCATTCAAAACATTCTCAATTTTAAACCAGTTTCTTGAGGAAAGCCAGGAATAATGAGAAACATATTAGAGTATTTTCACTGTCGTGTCATTTGAAAGCATACAAAAAGTGCAGCAACTGGTGTTTTTTAATGATTTTTTATATGACTGATAGCGGGGTCTTGTAACGTCACCAAAACCACTTCCAAACACTTTACCTCGTTACACTGGGGATCCGGGGTAACTTCTAGTGTCACGTCGTCCGTCTCCCCCAGATCTTTGGTCATGGAGAGCAGGTGCTCCAGCCGGGCTCTGACGGTCTTCTTCATGGTCTCGTAGTCGCCCTCCAGCTCGCCCCACTCCTCCTCCTCCTTCAGGATGACACAGTGGAGCAGGCCCAGGCACTGGCGCAGGGCCGAGTGGAGGAGCTGCACCTGCTCCTCGGCGCTGGGCTCCTCCGAGTCCTGGGACAGGGACACGATGCGTTGGCTTCCCGGGGTGTGGCCCGACAAGAAGGTCTCCCTCTCTTTCTGAAAAAAGTAAGCGACAAAACACATATATATCCACTTCAAGTGCCACCATGCCTCTTCCCGGCGCTCTTTTCCACATCAGTCATAAATGAAACACCAAGTGCCGACCGCATTGATCAATTAAAAGGCCTTATAGGTGGGAGATGAAGCGCAGAAGCATGACAGCAGGAAAAGAATCCAATACACTCTATCCATTAGGCACTCCACAGGGGCAGAGAGGGGGAGGATGGGGGGGAGTCTTTTAGTATGATTACAGTCTGCACCACTGCATCCCATTCAAGAAAACTGAAGAGCACACTGTTAAAGGTTAAATGCACACAGTAAAAGTCAATTGAAACGAGCCAGGCACTGCTAACCGATCGAGCACAAAAACATGCTGGCGTTAAAGCTATAAATAATAATAACAGGGGGCGGGAGAGCGACTCCCCGAGTGCAGCATTGCGAGTAAAACCGATAACTCACGTATAGCTGGAGCAGATGAGTACATTCTTGGAGCAGTAGCCGAGCCAGACCCACGGCTCTGCCCGTCCGCGAGCTGCCAGGCTCCGGCGCGTCCTGGACGGAGATCCGCTGCTCCTCCTGCTCTGCCATTTGCAGCAATGTTAATAAAGGTGGCTTAGCAGCAAGGGAGCGGGATGAAGACCGAGCACAGGAAAGGGTCCCCCCCTCTCCCCTTCCAGCTTGCTAGCACCGAAACAATATATTTTTCTTTTTTAATTTGACGCGCGGACTGATTTTTTTTTTTGTTTTTTTGTTTTGGATACTTCCACGGTTTGCACGGAGATCCAGGGAGCGAGCGTCAGAGGACCGTGTTTGTGTCGGTGTTCATGTTGGCGTGTGCGCAACAAGAGGGGATTTAATTGGTTCCGTAAGCCAGGGGGCGTTTTTTTGGGGGGGGGGGGGACGCACAGGAGGACACTCTCCCCTCGTCCTCCCATGTCTTCATCGCAAATGAAAAAGCGTCACCATGTGGCCCACCCATCCCTCGAATGATAATAATATTATTATTTGACTGACTTTGACTGAACTGCATGCATTGTTATTATTTTTATTTTTATCAACAGAATAATTAAAATAAAACGAAAAGAAAAAAGTAAAAATAGTGCAAATTTACTTTGAGACATTTTTGAAAATTATTTAAATAAAACTAAATTGATTAAAAATTAAAAATGTATTTAGTGTTGCTGTTATTTATTTTCTAAATAAAATTCCTTCCCAAACATGTCTTCTTTTTTGTTTTCAGATGAAATAAATGAATCAGTTCACGTAATTTTATTGGAGTGCTGATATTAATATCTGCTGATATTAACCAGATATATGGCCTTCAGTGCAGATGATATGTCGTAATAATAATAAACAATTGTACACATAGAAAAAAATCTTATCCACAAAATAATCTTTAATGTTGTATCAATAATTATTATACTTGATTCATTAGTTAATAGTGTATATTAAGGTTTGTTGTCTTGTGTATGTGTCACAAGTTACATCTGGTTTGTAGTATTTCACTCTATTTGTGCAATATCCTGCATGGGCTTATTGTCTCTCTTCAGATATCATCATTTTTAATAAAAAGAGTTTCACCGTACAGTATATGGGACCAGCAAAGTACAGCACCTATTAAAACAAAGTACTGAACTCCTTTTGTTGTTTCTGTCTTTTATTGCTTTTATAGGTGGAATGATGGTCGTTTTAAACTAACTGACAGTAAAGTGTGTCTTTTTTGTAGTTATTTGTAAATATATTGATCACAATTTCATTCATAAAACCAATGAAAGGGGAAAACATTTATGGTAGGGAGCACAAAATCAGCAAAGACTTGAGAACAGTCCTCTTTTTTAAAATTTTTTTATTAAAGTTATTCCAAACACTTTTTTTTTTGATAAATTAAGATAATGCGCTCAGTAGTAGTGGCAGTGAATGTATAGAGGTACATTTGATCTAAAAACGTGGGAAGAAATGCAAGGATAACAAATGAAATCGAGTGGTACAGGAAAAAGCTAACTCCTGGACAGACTTAGATCTTTTCTTTACAAGCCGACACAGGCCACTGCAGGAAGAAGCACAAAGGTAACATGAGTTCAGTTTCACCTGATGTCCTTCCTGTTGCCACTGATAAGACAAGAAACTAAAAGAGAAGCGATGTCTGGGACGTTTCCTTCTAAAATCCCCTAGTGACGGCAAAAAATAAATACTCTTGTTTTGAGATCCAGACTAAAATTATGTAATTTAATGTGGTTGCTGTCGTTGCTTATAAAACAATTCTATGAGCAACTTAAACTACAATAAGTTTTACGGTGTCGATTTTACCCTGTACTTCAACAAGTTGTTCAGGGCCTGCTGCTGAGAAGCATCCCCACAGCATGATGCTGCAACCACAATGCTCCACAGTGGGGATGGTGTGTTTGTGAAGTGTTTAGTAGTTGACGTTCCTTCAGCTGTGACTTTCACTTTTCCACTCCACCCGTGACGTTTTGACAATGCTCTGAAACTTCTAGTTAACCGAATAATTTCTGTAATACTCCTTCAACAAGATGCATATAAACACAGCGGAGACATTATGGGAATCTTCTCATATATTATGTACAATCAAGTCTCTAAAGCATGAAAATGCATCAACGTATGACAAAATCCAAAAGTTATAAAATATTTAGTGGTAAAAGAAATGTTTGTGCTCTATTAAAATCATACTCCCTGATATAAAGTAGCTATTAGTTGAATGTGACTAACACATGATAACTTATATCATTTCAAATATTTATAACATCAGCTTATTAAGTCCTTCAGTATTCTCGTATAAAACCTTTTTTATTGCTACTCATAATGCTGTCCTTCAGCTCTACCTTCTACCTTGATCAAACTATCTTCATGAACGTCAGCGCACTGTAACATAATTTGCCTCTGTCCCTCCCCGTCCCAAACAATGCCCTCACTTTCCTTCCTCCTCTCCCGGCTGCCGTCCCAAATAATCCCCCCCACATCCTGCTGCTGCTGCTGTCGCTCGCCCACCACCACCCTGTCCCAGAGCTCACCCTCCCCGGGTATGTGCGCATCCTCATCGACCCCCCTCCCCCACTGCGCGGCGTGCTGGGGGGCCGGGCACGTTGCGGACGCCAGCGCGGGGACGGAGCTCAGCGTGAGGAGGGAGTCGGCAGAGACCACGGACGTGCTGGAAGGAAGGGCGGAGAGCTGGATGAGCTGAGGGTGGCCGGTGGCGGCGAGGTGGACGGGGGCAGCGGGGGTGAGGTGCAGCAAGGTCGGGGCTTGCTGCTGCTGCTGTTGTGCCACCTGCACCACGTGACACGTGGGAAGCTGCAGGAACTGATTTTGAGACGCATCCATCTGCGTCTGTGGAGCCAGCGGCAGCACCACCTGCTGCAGCGGAGTGAGCAAACCACCCTCCGATTCCTGACACCCCCGACTATCTACGCTCTCCCGGCTGACGGAGGGCTCCTCGTGCTGGCTGACCACCGGGGCAGTCTCGAGGACCGGGATGGGACTGCTTATCACAGAGCCCCCATTAGCTGCTAAAGCTTCGGCTATGAGCACCTCAGGGTGGCTCTTGGCCTTGTGGGCGACAACCGAGTCCTTTTTCTCAAACTTTTTGCCACAAATCGAGCAAGAGAACTGGTAGGAGGCTTCCGCATCATGCTTCTTCATGTGCCAGTTCAAAGAGGCCTTCTGTCGGCAGGTGAAGCCACAGATCTCACACCTGCCACAAGATGGAGACAAAGGGCAAGTTAAGATTCGAAACTCGAGTCTCGCTATGACGCTTCCTCCTTGCTGCAGTTTATGCAAATTCCAGGAAAGCAGTGTTCAAATACTTAGACAGAAATAGAAAAATATACACCATTATATTTACCGCGGCACCAAGAGAAAGCATGTACCAGCAATAAATATATATGTATATGTATATATACACACACTATATAATAATATGTATTATACGATATAATAAAAAAATCAGGATAACAATAATAACAACCTCTATTTCTATTTCAAAATTCCATACTTTTTCCACCTTAACTTCTAGAATTGTCTGTTAAACAAAATCTGAGTAAATAGTTGTGTATCATGTAAATAAATCACGAAATTCATAGTTTGATTTCATTATTCTGAATATATATGTGGTTATATCACCCAGTAAATTCTAGAAGATTATAAGTAGGTATGTAGCTCATACAGATAAGTTAAAGATAAATTCAGCACATGTTTTTTTATTAATTTAAGTTGCTCATGTTCACAGCTGAACTTTGATTACAATAGACTTGGCCTCACTGGCATTTTTAAACATTAACTAAGTATTCAAATACTTTTCACCAGGTAACTACATTATGTGAAATACAAAAATAAATTAATAATCATAAGATTAAACAAATTCTAACTTGAGGGAGCCAGTCGTTGAGAGAATTTACAGTGTGTGGTCACCACCTCATCTGTCGAAGCAGCCGTGAAAGTGGACGACACCTGGGCCGTCCTTAAAATGCGTAGGAGGAAGATAAGAGCATTAATCATCAGGGCTGGGCATCTAACTTGTCAATCTGCCCAAAAGTATTTCGGATGCAGAGCCTACTGTGTTCTCTCACACAAACATTTTAGCTGTGCTGCCAAGCGCCTTAAAATTTTTTTTTTTTTTTTAGATATTCATCTTTTTCTGTGATAACAGTAGTGATAACAATAGTGATAGCAGTGATAACAAACAGTGATAACAGTCTTGAAAAGTTTCCATGCGCTAGTTTTCATTTTCAATACTTTTCCAGACCTGGAAATTTATAAAATCAAATTCCATACTTGTGCAGGTACCTTGTCTACAGCACTTCTCAAACCAACATTAGAAAGTACTTAAAGACATCCACAGTTTTAGAAACATATGCGAGAAAGATGATAAAACCAACCTTTAAACCACACAAACAAACAACATAAAACTCAAGTAAAACTAGGAAAAACCCTCTGATAAAATGATGTTCATGGGAAGGATTTAAAGGAGGTTTCAGTCAGTCAGTCAGTCAACAGACCCGATTTCCTCAACATTTATTCCACGGCATCATTACCACTACTGCTACATTATTACGAGCACTTAAGCACTGTAGTGAACTATGTTCAGGGTGAGCCTTTTGAAATATTATGTTATATACTAATCAGCCACAACATTAAAACCACTGACAGGAGAAGTAAAAATCATCATGTGACCAGAGCTGTTTTAGAGGCACAAGGGAAGGAGGTCATAATGTAATGCCTGATCGGTATACATGTACTGTATTCTACTAATAACATTAGTAATTTTCATGTATCAAGTCATATAAATCTACCGTAGTGGAACAGAGATGTCAAGACTAATTTCCCTCAGGGCTTCAGAACTGACGGCTGAATCGATGAGAAGAGTTTGTGGCCTAAGAGCTACATCAGTAATAAACTCCATTTATCCATTTATTACACTGCGGAAGCATTTGTGCTACTTAATTTTTAGTTTCAGTTTTCCATTGGAAGAGAAATTATGCGACGGCTTACGTGTAACAATGGATGCAGGCCAAATACCTATGACTCGTATTTATTTAACACTTCCTCGTTCTTCAGTCTTTTGTGACAGATCTATGTGAAATGTTGTGACAACTCACTGTATTGGCTTCTCTCCAGTGTGAATCATCCGGTGCACTGCCAGGTTATGTGAGCTCTTGAAGGCACGAGCGCAGTACTCACAGATGTAGTCCCTCTGATCTGAAAGGCAGACGACGACAACACATGCGTTTTTATGTGAGTTTTTATGTAACACCGGTCATTTTGAACATGGACATGCCGTCCGTTGATATCATCTGTGTCCTTTTTTCACCTGTGTGGTGTTTTGCGTGGCGCAACAGCTGCTTCTGCAGACGGAACAGGCGTCCACATGAAGGGTGGTCGCACACATACTTCTTTTTTAGCAAGTGCTGGTATTTTATGTGATGCTGAAATTGAGAGATGAGAAAAAGTCATTTTATGTAGCCATGAAATTATTCTCCAACTCATTCACAGACCAACAACGGTTGATTAATATTTATATATTAGGGTTGTCAAAATGAATGGGTTAATGTGGATTAATCGTGATTAATTTGATTAAAGTATTTAACGCAATTGACGCATCTGCAGCGCAGAACACCTCTTAACGTCTCTGGCAGCGTATTTTAGGCAGTTGGTCCAAGTAGAGTTATCGTCGCGCATGCAAAAATGTGCAGTTGATCGGATAGTGACAGGAAGCAGAACCGACTGATAAAGATGGAAGAGGCTAAACAGCACGTTGGCCCACCCCGTGGAAATTTGAGCACAAAAACTAAATAAATAAATAAATAAAACAAGACAGAACAGTAATACATAAAGTATTATGTACACTCTGCAGGAAGGATTTTTCTATTCATCAAAGCAGTTCCATCTTAAAATAGCACATTAACAGCACACGTTAGTCAGGGAATCTACTAGTACTTCGGGTAATTTGGTGCCCAGCTTGAGACAAACCAAGTCGAACCAAGATAAAGACGCGCTGACAATACTGGTATGCAAATGTCTGGCCACTCCTGTCACTACTGTTCCATAGGAATGACTGTTGTCATTGTCACTATTATAAATAAGAAGCAGTCAGTTCTCCTCTTAAACAATGTCAACAAGTTAGTTGGTCTTAGTAGCTGCTGAAAGAGGAGGAACAGAGCTACGTCAATGTGGAGGAATGTTTGTTTAAAAAGAAACAAAACCTTGTTTGTTGAAGGCATTTAATAAACTTGCTAAGTGCACATATATTCCTTTCTTTTCTTTTCTTTTCTTTCAGTCTGTTTGCTCATGCAAAATAAAATGATTGTAAAGCGATTAACGATATTAAATCGCGATTAATCGAAATTAATCCACAGCAACCCTGCGATTGATCTGATTACAACTTTTAATCGTTTGACAGCACTATAATTTATCCATTTTAGTTGCACTAGCGCCTTATCATGGTTACAGCTGACCTGTAGATACCGTGGGTGAGCTAAGACAGTGTCGCAGCCTTCCATTTCACAGCGGACGTACTGCACCGGTGGCTTTTTCCTGTAAAGACAACAAAGGGAATACTATACAATCAACTCGGCCTATTTAAATAACATTAATCATCAGAAATAATTAGCACAGCACAGTTGAATCCTGTACCTTCGTTTCGGCTGCCGGGGGCCTTTGTCGCCTCGTTTACCTCGTCTTAAAAGAAAACAAGGTGGACAAATTTATATTAAATTCAGACGGATATGATTAAATTGCATATAAATTATGACTTATGCTGATGCTAATGAAATTGAAAGTATAAAATTCATCATATAATTAACGTGATGAATCAGGCTGAGGTAACTATTGTTAGCAGGTCAGTAAGTTTTAAACATAAATAAGCAACAAGTGCTGCTTTAACCTGAAGGGATGTTTCAGCCCCATGACTCTGCATAATGATTCAGTGCTGCCGGTTATCACTACCTGGGACATTAGTCATAATTGTCTGACATATTTATAATGCCTCATTAATTGGCACCGACACAGTTTTGACACCGATACAGAAACTGTTTGCACCATGAATGTAAGAACTTCGGATCAAGGCTCTGTTCATTCTTTTTAGTCAATTATCCATATCTCGCCTTTGTTTCCGTGCAGACGGATTTACCCAAATGAACTGCCCAAGCTTGTTACCTATTAAAAGGGAGGCTTAGCTTTGGTGTTTGCCGTCTGGGTTTCAGGAACTGCCCTATAGACTGTAGATGCTACAATAGGCTGTTTTTATAATCTCCTTCCTTTGTGTTAACGTTCATTGTTCTTTAAATTCTGAGACGACGAACAAAAACAAACAAAAAAAACAAATAAACAAAATCTGTAGAGGGCTTTCACTGGACATTGTGGCCCAAAACTCAAATCATTACATTTTCAACTTACTTCCTACTTGGCTCCGCACCATCTTCATTCTGCCCATCAATCGGGGCTGGTTCTTCCTTTTTCGTGCCATTCTCGTCCTCCTCCTTCTTGATCTCCTTTCTTCTAAGTGTTCCGCGGCGCTTTGGTTTCTCCCTTGGAAATGAAGAGATTCATCTGAATGTACAACTGAGACAAACATTTTAAGTAACAGCCACAACTGCGTGCGTTTTACACGTAATCAACATACTTTTTTGCATCAGACTTGGAGACGAGGTCCTTCGAGTCTTCCTCTAATGGAAGGTCCTCATCCGGGGCCACGTCTGGATCTGCAACGCTAATAGGGACATCAACACCATGCTGGCCACACTGAAAAGGCCACTTGCAAACTGAATGAAAATCCAACATTCATCGCTTTAATCTAAATGCAGTAAGACAAAATAACACTCACTTGTCTGCGTTTGCTTTCACAGCACCGGTGTCCTCTCCTGAGAAAACACACAGGCGATGAGTTTGTTAACTGTGTTCGAGGGGATATTTTTTAAGTTTTATTTCAACATCTTCTTACTTCAACTGGTCTTAATCTTACCACACGACAAATCTTCGGTCTCCGTCTCAGGCTTACACGTCGTTGCGTCTGTGGTTGTAGGTCTCCCCCTTCCCTTCCTAGCTTTGGACAGCTTTGGTCCGAGAGTGTGCTTGGATGCTGAGAAAGTCAGTGAGCCCATGGATTAGTGACAAATCTGTTAAATTACAAAAACTGAAGGTATATGTTACTCGTTGTGTCTGTGTCTTACCTTTATTTGCTGTGGATTTATTTATGGCATTTCTGTGTGAGGCAGAGAGAGAAAGAGTGAGAGTCTGGAGTAAGTGACAGCTGAGGAAATATGTGCACTCGACCTGTTTGGTTTTGGAAAAAAACAGGGAAAACTATAGCTTTAAGAAACCCCAGTGATACAGCACACATCCGACAGATGTAGCCTCTTTGCAGTTAAAGTGCTTTTGTCAACCTTCGTCACATGAGATGCTGAGATCTTGACGCAATAAAAAGTCAACAACATGCACGCACTTACTGCATGACAGGTGCGATTTTAACGCGCGGTTTTGCAGGTCTGCCGCGTGCAGGATGCAGACTTGCAGATGTTATCTTGGACTCGGTAGCCCTGCCAGCATCCGCTCCCCTGGCTCTCAAAACACGCACAGGAGCCCTGGCATTAGGACCACGAGAGTCGCCTGGGCGCCCGGGGGTCACTGCAGCCTTTACCCGCCTCTCGCTTCTTCTCCTCCCGCTGGTCGGTTCAGTCGAGTCCGGGGATGTTTCCGCGGCCGCCGTTGAGTCTGCATTCCCCTCAGTCGCAAGGCGGACACCTAAAACCCCGTCTCCCCCAAACTCCATGTCGCTGTGACCCTTGCAGACTTAGGTATTAGCTCGGGCTAGCGTGATATGAATATAGAGGATTTAACTCCAACGCAGAAGGAGGCCTCGGCCGCACCAAGTTTCGCTAGTTAGGCTAAGCTCGGTTTTCGGCCATAATAGAATCATTTAATTAACCAGCTAATTAACAAAAAAAAACTTATGTTCCATGAGAATTATAATTTTTTACAAACACGCGACGTTATTTCCTTCTTAAAGGTATAGCATACCTGATAATTATTTGACCGAGACTAGGCCTGAATGGGACACTTCTCCTTTAAGAGCCGATCCAGAGACGGATATGATACGAACTGGGACTCGTGGGCTTCCATACAAATTAGAAAGGGAAGTTATGGGAAATGTAGTCATAATTTGATCGCTAAGCCCGTTCTAATTGCCACTACCAACAATCGCTACATTTTGCGACAACTTATTTATCTTACTTTATAACTTAAAATAAATATTCCCTGGAATAATAAATATAAATATAATAGATAAATAATATAATAATATAAATATAATAAATAAAATATATTTTTTTAGCTTTTGTAATTTAGCTCATGTTCACTCACAAAGGTCCTTTTTAAATGAGTCATGCACTCCACCCACATGATTTTCCTGACTGATACTTGTGTGAAATGGAACCGGGGAAACTGAAAAGCTTCCTTGTCAGTTAAACACCATAATTACCCTTTGTATTTTTAATCGGAGACACTTGCACATGGGTCGCTGTTGCTGTTGTTGTAATGCAGGTTTCTAGTCCGCATTTCATAAATGTCTGGTTGTAATCACTATGGCAAACTTATCAGGGACAGGAATAACGTGCTGTGGATCATGGTAGATAAGTAAGTGAGAGCGTCAAATCTCGAAGCTTCCTTGTTTTAGCCAGCATTTCCCTAATCAGGTACCATTAATTCAGATCAGTGCTTAACATTAGTTTAGAGATATCTGAAACCCGCCGAGTATACTGTATATATTATATTATACTTACAATGTCTGCCATTTATTTCTATTAGATTTTGTAACAGAGAGAGAGCTGCAAACATATGTGTACTCCACTTGTCTCTCTGCACATCTGACATGTCAATCTTTCTATCTTTTGTCAACCTTTTGCAGAACGTAAAATCTTGATGCAATAAATGTGTTAACAACTTGACTTTAGGCACGCAGTTACTGCATGGCAGGCGTGTTTTCGATGTGTGATTTGCACGGACAGAATGCAGACTTGCAAGTGGTTATTCTTGCACTCATCAACCCTTCTAGCATATTCTCCCTAGGTGCTCAAAAAAAACAGGAAACCTGGTATTAGGATCACAAGACACTTTACTGGAATCACTACATTTAATAATTTCCCATTGTGCAATACCCCATATTCAATGTTATTATATATATATATATATATATATATACATATATATTACATGTGTGTATTCTATGGAAGTGAAGTTACTAGTTGATCATTAATTCAAAAAATGGTTTGCTATTAGTCCTCCTTATTGTATTATTTTATTATTATTATAAAAAAAATATTATTTATTTTATTTTTATTATTTTATTTATAAAGATAGTTTCTGTTCAGGTTATTATCTCCTTCTGCAGATAGGTGTATGGCGTCATAAAAGGAAACCTTTTCCCAGTCGTGTGTGACAAACTCTTTCTTTGTGAACGGTTGTACCATTGAGATCTACCCCGCCACTTCATGTGGTGGGGCGGTGCAGTGGTCTCCTATCGTAACTGTAATACACTCAAATACTTTAAACCTTTCAGTTTTGTGTGATTATGTATGTGTCCAGTGTGCTGTATCTTACAGAGACAATTTCCATCCTTAAGGCCAGACAAGGACACAGGACACAGATGCAAGAAATGGTTTCAAGAAAACAGTCTTTAATAAGACGTGTCCAGGAACAAAAAACTCAAGGCAAGGAAAAATAAAGCCAGCTCTGAAAAAAACAGCCTCAGAAACACGTTCTTTCAGAAAAAACAAAAACAAACAAACAAACAAAAAAAAAAAACAACTAAAAATCACTTTGCAGTCAGGGAAGACAATCAGACCAGTGACTCATGAGGAAGGCCGAGTGACCTGAAACGAGAGGTCACTCCGCCTCAGGTCTTATTCTAATTGCCTGCTTATTCACACTTTGAGCAGGAGCTGCAGCAACGAAAAGTCATTTCCTCTTGGGATTAATAAAGTAATTCTGATTTTCCAATAAAGAATGGAGTATACCTTCATATATATGTATGTTAATGCCTGTTATACTTAGTATGTGCAGATTTAATTTTACACCAGAGTCTCTGCCCATTCCCCCTGTCGCTGATTTAAGATGGAGCCCTACCTTGTTAATGCTGCAGCAGTGGTACTCAAACGTGCAGTGGATAAACACAAGCCTGTGCTCAGTGTTTAAGTCATTCACCCAGCTGTAGTTACGTATTACATAACAACATAGTCCTCAGGGCAGTTGTAGTAACCTTTGAATAGAGCATTGATTAAAGGATTTAGCTCTATGCATGTTTGAAATTCTGCAGGTTAATCTACTCCAGACTTTTTATTTTTTTGAAGCTGCCACAAATGCTTTTTTGTTTATAAAGCTCATATTTAATTCACGTCACAAGATCCCATTTTTGCTCTTTTTAAATAAATTTTTTTTATGCTGCCTCGTATTTACACAAGTGCCAAAAAGTTTCTGTCCTGGCTGTACCGGGCCGCTTACAGGTGAATGTGCCTGAGGGGGCCATCTCTAGAAAAGGCAGCATTTGTTTCCAGGGAAACTGCTTGTTGGCAAACAAATGAAAAGAGAAAATGATTATGAACGTAATGCATTTTCTCACCAGCTCAACGCCAACGCTATTTACATTTAACTTTTTATATTTAACAGCTAGGTGTCAAAAACACTATAGAACTTTGTTCGACATCAAAATAAAAGCCATGCTTCAGGAAAACGAAGTGCTTTGTCTGTTTTGTAACTTTGCTCCTCTTAAATCATAGCCCCGGAAAATACGCCCCATATTATAGCAGATGAAACGAACATAAAAAACTTGAAGAAAAAAAAAAAATCTGCACTTTTAGTAGCTTAAGCACAAGCCAACAATATGAAATGTGTTCAACAACCTGAGCTGGCGACATCTTTGTGTCATAAGTGTGTCGTGCCAGATTTCAAATTTGTTTTATTATGTGTCCTAATTAATTCTGTCCTGACACAGAATGGACTACTGATGAATGGCGTTTTGTTGTGCACCTAAACGTTCCAAAATTGTCATTCTTACTGGAAAATCTAATTCAGTTTCCTGCCGCAGCCATAGCTGTCGCTGCATTTGAATCTGTCAACCTGATGTGGCTCATCATTGCTTTGCGTGGCACGGAGAGGTGTGTGATCAAATCAGGAAGAACTGGTTGGAAGAAACGACAGAACATATCTCTCTATTTGTTTTGTTTACACGTCAGGGAACGGTAAAGATTGTCAGAAGATTTCATCCAGGTCGGGTTTGAACAGGTGAGTGTGACTTTTAGACTTTATGACTCACCGTCTTCACACGCCTGAGCTCATGTGAACACCTCTGCCCCTGCATCAGTCAGTTCGGGAACTTCGACAAGTTAGATGACAGGGCTGACTGAAAATGAACTGATCGCTATTATGTGTTTGGGTGAATTTGTACAATCAGAAATAACGTGTGTGTAACATTGAGACAAGAAATAAAGTGATGCTGACATCTTATGTATTTAAGTGAAATCTGGCATTAAAAAAAAACCACCATAATAATAACATGAAAAAGGTCATCAATAAGGTACTCCAGAGTTTTGATCGGTCGCTCAATCCTAGGATTTTTAAATTGACAGGCATTTTTCTGTAATTTCCTGATAAATTGTCACTTTTCCCCTTGAAGCCAGCTGCAGAGAAGGTAGATGAACTCCCAGCCCATGCTTGAGACTCCATAATACAGTCCTCTGTTCTAAGACCTGAGGTTGAGGTGACTGCAGTCACCTGCATTGATTAAATGAAAAACATTCCACTTAAAATCAAAGATATTCTGTGTGCACAGTTTTATTAAGTGAGTGTCAACTGGAAAACTGCTGTATATTTCCCATTTTTTATCTTTTAGAGGTCCTGAAACTATCGTATAAATAGCCTGCCTGTTTTGCATCCCAGAGGATTATTTGCTCAGATAAGAATCATCATAAGCAGGTTATGTATGTGGAATGCAAATAAAACGATGTTCATCTGAATTAGAGGCATAACCAAATCATGTCCCGCACATTGGCCCTCTATTCACCAACACATCTCCGTTTTCTAACAATAGATGCACTGTGCTCTGTGCCTAGAAATGAAAGAAGAAGGACTAATGTTATCCTCACATTATCAGGTTTGCTCTTAGAATGATAACTGTCAGAGTCAATGACCAAATTGTTGAAGAGGTGACTTGCCGTGTCACAAAAGAAAAGAAGTTTCTGCCAACAGAAATTTGTGTGTGTGTGTATATATATATATATATATATATATATAGTGTGTGTGTGTGTGTGTGTGTGTGTGTGTGTGTGGTAATAAGATTAAGATTAAATATTAGGTTTTCAGAGGTCAAAATGTTCACAGTCTATAATAAAAGTCTATAATAAAATAAATACAAAAATACAGGTCATGTGTTCACTGGGTGCAAACTATCTGTGAGCAGGAAGCACCTTGCGATAAATACAACATGTTCTACATGCCAGACATGTAGATGCTGTTGGTAATATTTCTCAAGAAACTTCCTCTTAACTGAGTTGCTGGGGGACACAGTGCATTGTGGGTAATGTAGGTGCCAGGTTTTGATAAAGTAGAGGAAGATACTCTAGGTTTTGGAATAAATATGTAACTCCCTTGAAGCGCCAATAAATGTTTAATACTTTTGATATATGGTGTGTTAAATCTATTTTATAAATATATAACTTCATATATGTGTATATATATATATGTATATGAATATATATGTGTATGTGTGTATATATATATATATATATATACACATATATGTGTGTGTGTGTGTGTGTGTAGTATAAGGTATAATAAACAGACATTTCTCTTTCAAGAAACAACTTTCCACAAGTTGTTAATAAAAACGAGAATATTGGAGTGATTTCTCCAGATATGCTGTCTCTGTAAAGTATATAAAACTGGATTAAAGAATGGTAGAGGATTATTTTGATAGTTCCTGTCTCTTCGGCCCCCAAACAGACTGAATATGAATGCATGAGCTTGCCAGAAATGTAGAACATGCTGTTGTCGGAACTTGGCTATAAATAACAGAAGGCAAATGATTTAAATATGTTTCTCTTTGTCTTTGCATTGTTATCAGGTTTGCCTGCTGCTCATGGATAACCATCACTCGTCACCATGAAGACTGGATTCTTTTTAAGTATGCTGACAGGTGAGTCTAGTAATAAAGTATCAGTTGTTTTATGTTTTGACTACTACATCCAGGGCTCATCTGACGTCAGATTCTGGAAAGTACAGATGATACTCTCTCTTACACAATGAACTGACATCCATCTACAAACATTCATATGCTTACTTTGAATTGATAGCTGGTAGAAATTAAACTTTAGTTAGAATTTGACATAATTGTATCAGGAAAAGGAATTGATATGAACTATTTTGAGTGCTTTTTGTGCTTAAATGGACATGAAAACTGTTGATTTTGACCATATATCATTATTTTATTTTCATTATTACTATTATTTTAAATTACTCATAAAACTGATATTTTGTAGGCATTTTCATAATTTACACACGTTTAAATGAATACATTTAGTGAAGTTTTACGTGTATGTCGTAAAATGCTGCGTTTCCATTAACCCTAGAAATGCGCAAAGCCCAAATATCACAATAGAGAAACTGGTAATGGAAATACATTTCGAAAAACCTCTCAAAATATCGCCTCAATATTTTAAGGCTCTCGTGAGGTGGTTTCTCAGATGTACTGACGTAACAATTTAGCGCAAAAGTGCAATGGTAACACTTTTTTTTTTTGCAATTCCCCGTCACTGGTGTCTCTACAGAAGACACAGGGGGTCATGTGACATCTTTGCGAAAAAGTGTAATGGAAACACAGCTACTGTCACTTAATGTTTGATGTGAAACCTTACTGTCTTCATCTCTCACACAGCCATCTGCTCAGCTAAATCAGCACATGCTTTGATTGCTACAGAGTCAGAGGTCGGTGAGCTTTCAACATCTCAGACGGTCGACCGTACACCAAAAACATGGCCGAATGCAACGACCCTAATCCCAGAAGCAAATACGTCTACTGCAACTGGGAGAATGGAAAGTCAAAATGTTTCCACTAAAGACGAAAGAAGAACCCATGCTACACCGCTCACAACTCCCCAAGTATGTACCCACACCAGCCAATCAGCTAATCTGACGATAAACCAGTCAGCCTCAGAGTCACTGACGTTGACTGATGATGATACACTGGTAAAGAAAACATCCGTACATGAAACTCCCATGCCTAAAATCCCTGAAGACCCAGACACAAAGATTTATGTGACTGCCGCATGGGCCACACCCAAGACTTCAGGTACCGTAGACCAGAACGAGCCAACCAGCATTCCACTCTTATCAAATGCCCATCCCATCCTCCGAAGTACAACTCGAGGCAAATTCCAAAATGAAGCACTTTCATCAGTCACTGCTGGAACCACTGGGCCCACAGCAACGCAGAGTTATTCAAAACATCACATATCTAGCTACAACCCAATTGACGTCAGCAATTTGCAGCTTTCAGAAAAAGCAAACACTATAATTCCAATTAATACAGCGTCAGGACAAAATCAAAGCATTTCCTTTACCACAAATGTTTCCACAGAGGCACCAACTACATCTGTAACAGAAACTGTGCCTAGCACAGTAACACAACAGGAAACAACATTTGTAGAAGCAGAATCCATCAAAACCTTGAAACAAACCGAAGAGTCAAAAGAAACACAAAGTATGACAATTGCAACAACAGTGCAAACAGAGTCATCTGTGGAAAGAACAACTAGTACATCATCATCACCACAAGAAATAAGTGAATCTTCATCCAACAGGAACTCTACAGCCACATCTGCACCATTAACTGCAGCACCAGAAGCAACAACAAAACAACAAAACACAGACCCACTCAAACTTACCGCTGTAAGTTTGCCATCTGTAGTAACAACAGCAGCCTCAACACCTCCTCCAACTGTCAAATCTACAACACAAACATCACCCATGCAACCCGCAGTCACTTCAACAACACATATTCCTGCACCTGAAACAATAGTGTCACCAGTGGCAATGACACACATGACTGCATCCACCAGAGAAATTTTGAAAGAAGCGACAGGACATGTAACAGTTTCAAATCAAGCCCTAGGACCAGCTGAGACGAATGAACCGATAGTAACAGAATCCAGCACAGAAGATGAAAGGAATATGACATCTGCAGCCTCGGCCAAAGAAACTACACAAATGCAGCAGCAAACTCAACCAAACACAGCCAAAGTTCTACCAGCCAGAAGTCTGGCAGTGACAGAAGCAGCAATGACAACAATTCAATTGCCAGCAAATACAACAGAAACAAAAACAGAAATACAGCAAACACTAACGGACACTGTAGTATCAAAGAAAAACGAAAAAACACAGTCTACACACAGTGGCACGGACTCTGATGCAACCCCAACACAATCAACTACACTTAGATTTCAAGGGTCTAAGACAAGTTTGGCATCATCATGGAGTACAGTGTCTCCTCTACCTATAAGAACACTATCTGAAGCTGACCAAACAACAGTGACAGGAACACAAATGCCAAATTCCGCAGCACAATCAAAACGTGAAAGAACATCACTTGCAACAACCAAATCAGCAACAACATCAGCATCACTGACAAGAGAACAACCAACAACTGCTGAACAATGTTCCAACGCAACAACAATCGATGAGACAACACATACACACAATGGGTCAGTCTCTATGGCAACAGGAGTCACAACTCAAACTACTGCATCTATGGAAACGTTGTCCACAGCAGCGCTGACACAATCTCTTACTTCCATGACACATACAACAGTTAAAGAAACAACATCACCTGTAACAACAGTTGTACAAACTGCAGCCAAGGAATCATCAAAAACATCAACACAAACTACACTGGCTGAGGATTCAACAACACAAACTGCAACTACAACAACACAGTCAGAAAGTGGAGGTGCCTCATCTGCAACAACCAAATCATTGACAACATCAGCATCATTGACAACAGAACAACCGACAACTGCAAAACAACCATCTGACTCAACAACAATTCATTGGACAACACCTACACACACTGAGTCAGTCTCTATGGCATCAGGAGTCACAACTCAAACTGCTGGATCTATGGAAAAGTTGTCCACAGCAACGCTGACACAATCTCTTACTTCCATGACACCTACAACAATTAAAGAAACAACAATTCATAAGACAACACCAACAAACACCGGGTCAGTATCTATGGCAACAGGAGTCACAACTACTGGATCTGCTGGATCACAAAATACTTCTGAGCACACAACATCACCTGTAACAACAGTTACACAAACTGCAGCCAAGGAATCATCAAAAACATCTACACATTCTACATTGGCTGAGGATTCAACAACACAAACTGCCAGTACAACAACACAGTCAGAAAGTGGAGGTGCCTTATCTGCAACAACCAAATCATTGACAACATCAGAATCATTGACAACAGAACAACCGACAACTGCAAAACAACCATCTGACTCAACAACAATTCATTGGACAACACCTACACACACTGAGTCAGTCTCTATGGCAACAGGAGTCACAACTCAAACTACTGGATCTATGGAAACGTTGTCCACAGCAATGCTGACACAATCTCTTACTTCCATGACACCTACAACAGTTAAAGAAACAACAACAATTCATAAGACAACACTAGCAAATACTGAGTCAGTCTCTATGGCAACAGGAGTCACAACTCAAACTACTGGATCTATGGAAACGTTGTCCACAGCAACGCTGACACAATCTCTTACTTCCATGACACCTACAACAATTAAAGAAACAATTCATAAGACAACACCAGCAAATACTGGGTCAGTATCTATGGCAACAGGAGTCACAACTACTGGATCTGCTGGAGCACAAAATACTTCTGAGCACACAACATTACCTGTTACAACAGTTGCACAAACTACAGGAAAGGAATCATCAAAAACATCAACACATTCTGCAGTGGCTGAGGATTCAACAACACTAATTACAACTACAACAACACAGTCAGAAAGTGGAGGAGCCTCATCTGCAACAACAAAATCATTGACAACATCAGCATCACTGACAACAGAACATCCAACAACTGCTGAACAACCATCGGACTCAACACCAATTCATTGGACAACACCAACAAACACCGGGTCAGTCTCTATGGCAACAGGAGTCACAACTACTGGATCTGTTGGATCACAAAATACTTCTGAGCAGACAACATCACATGTAACAACAGTTACCCAAACTGCAGCCAAGGAATCATCAAAAACAGCAACACAAACTACACAGGCTGAGGAGTCAACAACACAAACTGCAAGTACAACAACACAGTCAGAAAGTGGAGGTGGCTCATCTACAACAACCAAATCATTGACAACATCACCATTATTGACAACAGAACAACCGACAACTGAAACAAAAGCTTCTGACTCAACACCAATTCATTGGAAAACACCTACACACACCGGGTCAGTCTCTATGGCAACAGGAGTCACAACTACTGGATCTGCTGGATCACAAAATACTTCTGAGCACACAACATCACCTGTAACAACAGTTACACAAACTGCAGCCAAGGAATCATCAAAAACATCAACACAAACTACACTGGCTGAGAAGTCAACAACACAAACTTCAGGTACAACAACACAGTCAGAAAGTGGAGGTGGCTCATCTACAACAACCAAATCATTTTTTTTTTTTTTTTTTTTTTTTTTTTTTTTTTTCACCTGTAAAAAAAAAAAAAAAAAAAAAAAAAAAAAAAAAAAAAAAAAAAAAAAAAAAAAAAAAAAAAAAAAAAAAAAAAAAAAAAAAAAAAAAAAAAAAAAAAAAAAAAAAAAAAAAAAAAAAAAAAAAAAAAAAAAAAAAAAAAAAAAAAAAAAAAAAAAAAAAAAAAAAAAAAAAAAAAAAAAAAAAAAAAAAAAAAAAAAAAAAAAAAAAAAAAAAAAAAAAAAAAAAAAAAAAAAAAAAAAAAAAAAAAAAAAAAAAAAAAAAAAAAAAAAAAAAAAAAAAAAAAAAAAAAAAAAAAAAAAAAAAAAAAAAAAAAAAAAAAAAAAAAAAAAAAAAAAAAAAAAAAAAAAAAAAAAAAAAAAAAAAAAAAAAAAAAAAAAAAAAAAAAAAAAAAAAAAAAAAAAAAAAAAAAAAAAAAAAAAAAAAAAAAAAAAAAAAAAAAAAAAAAAAAAAAAAAAAAAAAAAAAAAAAAAAAAAAAAAAAAAAAAAAAAAAAAAAAAAAAAAAAAAAAAAAAAAAAAAAAAAAAAAAAAAAAAAAAAAAAAAAAAAAAAAAAAAAAAAAAAAAAAAAAAAAAAAAAAAAAAAAAAAAAAAAAAAAAAAAAAAAAAAAAAAAAAAAAAAAAAAAAAAAAAAAAAAAAAAAAAAAAAAAAAAAAAAAAAAAAAAAAAAAAAAAAAAAAAAAAAAAAAAAAAAAAAAAAAAAAAAAAAAAAAAAAAAAAAAAAAAAAAAAAAAAAAAAAAAAAAAAAAAAAAAAAAAAAAAAAAAAAAAAAAAAAAAAAAAAAAAAAAAAAAAAAAAAAAAAAAAAAAAAAAAAAAAAAAAAAAAAAAAAAAAAAAAAAAAAAAAAAAAAAAAAAAAAAAAAAAAAAAAAAAAAAAAAAAAAAAAAAAAAAAAAAAAAAAAAAAAAAAAAAAAAAAAAAAAAAAAAAAAAAAAAAAAAAAAAAAAAAAAAAAAAAAAAAAAAAAAAAAAAAAAAAAAAAAAAAAAAAAAAAAAAAAAAAAAAAAAAAAAAAAAAAAAAAAAAAAAAAAAAAAAAAAAAAAAAAAAAAAAAAAAAAAAAAAAAAAAAAAAAAAAAAAAAAAAAAAAAAAAAAAAAAAAAAAAAAAAAAAAAAAAAAAAAAAAAAAAAAAAAAAAAAAAAAAAAAAAAAAAAAAAAAAAAAAAAAAAAAAAAAAAAAAAAAAAAAAAAAAAAAAAAAAAAAAAAAAAAAAAAAAAAAAAAAAAAAAAAAAAAAAAAAAAAAAAAAAAAAAAAAAAAAAAAAAAAAAAAAAAAAAAAAAAAAAAAAAAAAAAAAAAAAAAAAAAAAAAAAAAAAAAAAAAAAAAAAAAAAAAAAAAAAAAAAAAAAAAAAAAAAAAGGGGGGGGGGGGGGGGGGGGGGGGGGGGGGGGGGGGGGGGGGGGGGGGGGGGGGGGGGGGGGGGGGGGGGGGGGGGGGGGGGGGGGGGGGGGGGGGGGGGGGGGGGGGGGGGGGGGGGGGGGGGGGGGGGGGGGGGGGGGGGGGGGGGGGGGGGGGGGGGGGGGGGGGGGGGGGGGGGGGGGGGGGGGGGGGGGGGGGGGGGGGGGGGGGGGGGGGGGGGGGGGGGGGGGGGGGGGGGGGGGGGGGGGGGGGGGGGGGGGGGGGGGGGGGGGGGGGGGGGGGGGGGGGGGGGGGGGGGGGGGGGGGGGGGGGGGGGGGGGGGGGGGGGGGGGGGGGGGGGGGGGGGGGGGGGGGGGGGGGGGGGGGGGGGGGGGGGGGGGGGGGGGGGGGGGGGGGGGGGGGGGGGGGGGGGGGGGGGGGGGGGGGGGGGGGGGGGGGGGGGGGGGGGGGGGGGGGGGGGGGGGGGGGGGGGGGGGGGGCAACAGGAGTACACCAACTACTGGATCTGCTTGGAAGCACAAAATCTTACTCTGACACACAACATCACCTTAACAACAGTTTCACAAACTGCAGCCAAGGAACATCAGAAACTCAACACAAACTACACTGGCTGAGGATTCAACAACACAAACTGCAACTACAACAACACAGTCAGAAAGTGGAGGTGCCTCATCTGCAACAACCAAATCACTGACAACATCAGCATCATTGAGAACAGAACAACCGACAACTGCTGAAAACCCATCGGACTCAACAACAATTCATTGGACAACACCAACAAACACCGGGTCAGTCTCAATGGCAACAGCAGTCACAACTCAAACTACTGGATCTATGGAAACGTTGTCCACAGCAACGCTGACACAATCTCTTACTTCCATGACACCTACAACAATTAGAAACAAAACAATTCATAAGACAACACCAACAAACACCGGTCAGTACTATGGCAACAGGAGTCACAACACTGACTCTGGATCAAAAAACTTGCACACACAACCTGAACAACTTCACTTGCAGAAAACTAAACATAACAAACACATTCTAGACAACACACAAACTGCAACTACAACAACAACAAAAGTGGAGTGCTCCTCGAAACAAAAATCATTGACAACACAGCATCACTGACAACAAAACATCCAAAACTCAACAACCATCGGATCAACAACCAATTCATACAACACAACAACACAGTCAGAATGGCACGATCACAACTCAAACACGGATCATGAAACGTTCACAGCAACGCTGACACAATCTCACTTCCTGAACAAACATTAAGAAACACACAATTCATAGACAACACCAACAAACACCGGTCAGTATCTATGAACAGGAGTCACAACTACTGGATCTGCTGATCACAAAATACTTCTGAGCAACACATCACCTGTAACAACAGTTCACAAACGCAGCCAAGAATCATCAAAAACATCAACACAAACTACACTGCTGAGATCAACAACACAATGCAAGTCAACAAACAGTAGAAAGTGGAGGTGGCTCATCTACAACAACCAAATCATTGACAACATCACATTATGACAACAGAAAACCGACAACGAAACAAAAGCTTCTGACTCAACACCAATTCATTGGAAAACACCTAACACACCGGTCAGTCTCTATGGCAACAGAGTCACAACTACTGGATCTGCTGGATCACAAAATACTTCTGAGCACACAACATCACCTGTAACAACAGTTGTACAAACTGCAGCCAAGGAATCATCAGAAACATCAACACAAACTACACTGGCTGAGGATTCAACAACACAAACTGCAACTACAACAACACAGTCAGAAAGTGGAGGTGCCTCATCTGCAACAACCAAATCATTGACAACAAAAATCTGCCATATCGACAACACAAACAACCGCAACGAAACAAAGCTTCTGACCTCAAACACCATCATGGAAACACCTAAAACACAAAACCGGTCAGTTCTATGGCAACAGGAGTCACAACTACTGGATCTGCTGGATCACAAAATACTTCTGAGCACACAACATCACCTGTACAACATTGCACAAATGCAGCCAAGGAATCATCAAAAACATCAACACAAACTACATGGCTGAGGATTCAACAACACAAACTGCAATACAACAACACAGTCCGAAAGTGGAGGTCCTCATCTGAACAACAAATCATTGACAACACACATCAACAACAGAACAACCGAAACGAAACACCACGACTCAACAACATCATGACAACACTACAACGATAGTCTCATGCAACAGAGTCCAACTCAACTACTGACCATGGAAACTTCCACACACGCTGACACAATCTCTACTTCCATACACACAAAGTTAAGAACACAAACATAAGACAACACCAACAAACACCAGGTCAGTATCTATGGCAAAACGAGTCACAACTACTGGATATGCTGGAGCACAAAATACTTCTGAGCACACAACATCACCTGTTACAACAGTTACACAAACTGCAGCCAAGGAATCATCAAAAACATCAACACATTCTACACTGGCTGAGATCACAACACAATTCAACTACAACAACACAGTCAGAAAGTGGAGTGCCTCATTGAACACAAAATCATTGACAATCACTCAAGACAACAAACATCCACAACTGCTGAACAACACGACTCAACACAATTATTGACAACACCAACAAACACTGATCGTCTCTATGCAACGATCCAACCAAACTACTGACTAGGAAACTTCACAAACGCTGACACAATCTCTTACTTCCATGACACCTACAACAGTTAAAGAGACAACAACAATTCATAAGACAACACCAACAAACACCGGGTCAGTATCTATGGCAACAGGAGTCACAACTACAGGATCTGCAGGATCACAAAATACTTCTGAGCACACAACATCACCTGTAAAAACGGTTGTACAAAGTACAGGAAAGGAATCATCAAAAACATCATCACATTCTACATTGGCTGAGGATTCAACAACACAAACTGCCAGTACAACAACACAGTCAGAAAGTGGAGGTGCCTTATCTGCAACAACCAAATCATTGACAACATCAGAATCATTGACAACAGAACAACCGACAACTGCAAAACAACCATCTGACTCAACAACAATTCATTGGACAACACCAACAAACACCGGGTCAGTCTCAATGGCAACAGCAGTCACAACTCAAACTACTGGATCTATGGAAACGTTGTCCACAGCAACGCTGACACAATCTCTTACTTCCATGACACCTACAACAGTTGAAGAAACAACAACAATTCATAAGACAACACAGCAAACTGATCAGTCCTATGGCAACAGGAGTCACAACCAAACTACTGATCTATGGAAACGTTGTCCACAGCAACGCTGACACACCATCGAACTACAAATTAAAAAATCTGACACAGCAGTAACTACAACAAGTCACACACTGACGCAGCAAAAAACTTCACCTTAACAACAGTTGCACAAACTACAGAAGGAATCATCAAAAACATCAACACATTCTCATGCTGAGGATTCAACAACACTAATTCAACTACAACAACACAGTCAGAAAGTGGAGGCCTCATCTGCAACAACAAATCATGACAACATCACATCACTGACAACAGAACACCAACAACTGCAACAACCATGACTCAACACAATTCATTGGACAACACCACAACACCGGTCAGTCTCTATGGCAACAGGAGTCACAACTACTGGATCTGTGGATCACAAAAACTTCTGACAGACAACATCACATTAACAACAGTTACCCAAACTGCAGCCAAGGAACATCAAAAACAGCAACACAAACTACACACTGTGAGGATCAACAACACAAACTGCAAGTACAACAACACAGTCAGAAAGTGGAGGTGCTCATCTACAACAACCAAATCATTGACAACATCACCATATTGACAACAAACACCGACAACAGAAACAAAGCTCTGACTACAAACCACATTCATTGGAAAACACCTACACACACCGGGTCAGTTCTATGGCAACAGAGTCACAACTACTGGATCTGCGGACACAAAAACTTCTGAGCACACAACATCACCTGTAACAACAGTTGCACAAACTCAGGCCAAGGAATCATCAAAACATCAACACAAACTACATTGGCTGAGGATTCAACAACACAAACTGCAACTACAACAACACATCAGAAAGTGGAGGTGCCTCATCTGCAACAACCAAATCATTGACAAACATCAGCATATCGACAACCAGAACAACAACAAACTAAAACAAAACGGATCTGACTAACACAATTCATGGGAACAACACACACAACAACCGGTCAGTTCTATGGCAACAGGAGTCACAACTACTGGATCTGCTGGATCACAAAATACTTCTGAGCACACAACATCACCTGTAACAACAGTTGCACAAACTGCAGCCAAGGAATCATCAGAAACATCAACACAAACTACACTGGCTGAGGATTCAACAACACAAACTGCAAGTACAACAACACAGTCAGAAAGTGGAGGTGCCTCATCTGCAACAACCAAATCATTGACAACATCAGCATTATCGACAACAGAACAACCGACAACTGAAACAAAAGCTTCTGACTCAACACCAATTCATTGGAAAACACCTACACACACCGGGTCAGTCTCTATGGCAACAGGAGTCACAACTACTGGATCTGCTGGATCACAAAATACTTCTGAGCACACAACATCACCTGTAACCAACAGTTACACAAACTGCAGCCAAGGAATCATCAAAAACATCAACACAAACTACACTGGCTGAGAAACCAACAACACAAAACTCAGGGTACAACAAAACACAGTCCAAAATGAGAGGTGCTCATCACAACAACCAATCATTGACAAACAACAGCATATTTGCAACAGAACAAACTGACAACTGAAACAAAATTCTACTCAACACCAACATTGAAAAACACAAACACACACCCGGTCAGTTCTAGGCAACAGAGTCACAACTACAGGATCTGCAGATCACAAAATACTTCTGAGCACACAACATCACCTGTAAAACGTTGACAAAGTACAGGAAAGGAATCATCAAAAACATCATCACATTCTACACTGGCTGAGGATTCAACAACACTAATTACAACTACAACAACACAGTCAGAAAGTGGAGGTGCCTTATCTGCAACAACCAAATCATTGACAACATCAGAATCATTGACAACAGAACAACCGACAACTGCAAAACAACCATCTGACTCAACAACAATTCATTGGACAACACCTACACACACGAGTCAGTCTCTATGGCAACAGGAGTCACAACTCAAACTACTGACTATGGAAACTTGTCCACAGCAATGCTGACACAATCTCTTACTTCCATGACACCTACAACAGTTAAAGAAACAACAACAATTCATAAGACAACACACAAATACGAGTCAGTCTCTATGCAACAGGATCACAACTCAAACTACGGATCTATGAAACGTTGTCCACACAACCTGACACAATCTCTTACTTCATGACACCTACAACAATAAAGAAACAATTCATAAGACAACACAGCAAATAACTGGTCAATCTATGCAACAGATCACAACTACTAATCCTGGAGCACAAAATACTCTGCACACAACATTACCTTTACAACATGCACAACACAGAAAGAATCATCAAAACATCAACACATTCTGCAGTGCTGAGATTCAACAACACAATTACAACAACAACAACACAGTCAAAAGTGGAGAGCCTCATCTGCAACAACAAATCATGACACTCACATCACTGACACAGAACATCCAACAACTGCTGAACAACCATCGGACTCAACACCAATTCATTGGACAACACCAACAAACACCGGGTCAGTCTCTATGGCAACAGGAGTCACAACTACTGGATCTGTTGGATCACAAAATACTTCTGAGCAGACAACATCACATGTAACAACAGTTACCCAAACTGCAGCCAAGGAATCATCAAAAACAGCAACACAAACTACACAGGCTGAGGAGTCAACAACACAAACTGCAAGTACAACAACACAGTCAGAAAGTGGAGGTGGCTCATCTACAACAACAAATCATTGACAACATCAGCATTATTGACAACAGAACAACCGACAACTGAAACAAAAGCTTCTGACTCAACACCAATTCATTGGAAAACACCTACACACACCGGGTCAGTCTCTATGGCAACAGGAGTCACAACTACTGGATCTGCTGGATCACAAAATACTTCTGAGCACACAACATCACCTGTAACAACAGTTGCACAAACTGCAGCCAAGGAATCATCAAAAACATCAACACAAACTACACTGGCTGAGGAGTCAACAACACAAACTGCAGGTACAACAACACAGTCAGAAAGTGGAGGTGGCTCATCTACAACAACCAAATCATTGACAACATCAGCATTATTGACAACAGAACAACTGACAACTGAAACAAAAGCTTCTGACTCAACACCAATTCATTGGAAAACCAACCTAAACACACCGGGTCAGTCTCAATGGCAACAGAGTCACAACTACATGGATCTGTGGAATTCACAAATACTCTGAGCACACAACATCACCCTGAACAACAGTTGTACAAACTGCAGCCAAGAATCATCAGAAACACACACAAACACACGGCTGAGATTCAAGCAACAAATGCAAACTACAACATCAGATGGACTCAGCAACAACCAAATACTTTGAGCAACAACATCATACCTGAACACACACGTTGAAACATCGGAAAGAACATCAAAACACCAACACATTCTCATGGCTGACGATTCAACAACACTAATTACAACTACAAAACGTCAAGGCACGCAGAAAACAATATCTTGCACTTCATCATGAACCACCTAACAACCATTGACAACAACAATTCATGACAACACCAACAAACACCGGGTCATTCTATGGCAACAGGAGTCACAACTACTGGATCTGCGGATCACAAAATACTTCTGAGCAACAACATCACTGTAACAACGTTTACAAATGCAACAAGGAATCATCAAAAAACATCAACACTACACTGGCTGAGGATCAACAACACTAATGTCAACTACAACAACACAGTCAGAAAGTGGAGGTGCTCATCTACAACAACAAATCATTGACAACATCACCATCATTGACAACAGAACAAACAACTTGAACAAACTCGACTCAACACCAATTCATTGGAAACACCACAACACTGAGTCAGTCTCTATGGCAACAGGAGTCACAACTAAGACTACTGGATCTATGGAAACGTTTGCCACAGCAACGCTGACACAATCCTTACTTCCATGACACCTACAACAATAAGAAACATTCATAAGACAACACCAGCAAATACTGAGTCAGTTCTATGGCACAGGAGTCACAAACTAAACTTCGGATTCAGAAAGTTGTCACACAACAACATCATGACAACAACTTATTCACATGAACCTACACAACAAGTTGATAACAACAATTCATGGAAAACCGCAAATCAGGGTCAGTACTATGGCAACAGGAGTCACAACTACTGGATCTGCGGATCACAAAATACTCTGAGCACACAACATCACCTGTAACAACAGTTGTACAAATGCAGAAGGAATCATCAAAACATCAACACATACATGGCTGAGGATTCAACAACACAAACTGCAACTACAACAACACAGTCAGAAAGTGGAGGTGCCTCATCTGCAACAACCAAATCACTGACAACATCAGCATCATTGACAACAGAACAACCGACAACTGCAAAACAACCATCGGACTCAACACCAATTCATTGGACAACACCAACAAACACTGAGTCAGTCTCTATGGCAACAGGAGTCACAACTCAAACTACTGGATCTATGGAAACGTTGTCCACAGCAACGCTGACACAATCTCTTACTTCCATGACACCTACAACAGTTAAAGAAACAACAACAATTCATAAGACAACACCAACAAACACCGGGTCAGTATCTATGGCAACAGGAGTCACAACTACTGGATCTGTTGGATCACAAAATACTTCTGAGCACACAACATCACCTGTTACAACAGTTGCACAAACTACAGGAAAGGAATCATCAAAAACATCAACACATTCTACACTGGCTGAGGATTCAACAACACTAATTACAACTACAACAACACAGTCAGAAAGTGGAGGTGCCTCATCTGAAACAACAAAATCATTGACAACATCAGCATCACTGACAACAGAACATCCAACAACTGCTGAACAACCATCGGACTCAACACCAATTCATTGGACAACACCAACAAACACCGGGTCAGTCTCTATGGCAACAGGAGTCACAACTCAAACTACTGGATCAATGGAAACGTTGTCCACAGCAACTGTGGCAGGAAACACACAAATTATAACTGTAACAACACAGTCAGAAAATGAAACTGCATAACCTGCAACAATCAAGTCAGTGATGACATCAGCATCACTGACAACAGGACAACCGAAAACTGTGAAACAACATTCAGACACAAAAACAATAAATGGGACAACACCAACAGACATCGGATTGGGACTGAATGCATCAGAATTAACAGAAACGACGCGCTCAGTTCAGCCTAAATCACCTCAGACTGAGATAACTACAAATGTGACTGAAAGCAAAAGGGATGATCCTGCCCAGGCCAACACAGCCCAGCAGCAGCACGATCATTCTTTCACCTTCTCATTGGGCCGTACAGTGTTTTACAAACACAAATCCAAGGTTGCTGCTGTGAAGCCCCTTGTCTTTAATTACCCAGTTGTGATCAGGGCCACATTTCAAGCTTCAGATGCTCCAGAATGACAACAAACACAGAAGTAAAAACACATCTGTTCAAGGAGTAGCTCAATATTTTTGGCAAATCCACGTATGCCCTTTTCTGAATATGGAGATTGTTACCACTGCATTGTACAGTTTGGACGAATGTGTTTATGAAGGCCTAATACAGGACGGATATTTAGCAGTTCCGCTAAAACTGTACACATTTAAAGGCCTGAGCTTCCAAAGAAAGTAGAGCCCACTCAGGTACTTCTTGTACACAGCATCTCTGTTGTCCAAAAAAGAAAAGAAAAGAAAAGAAAAGAAAAGAAAAGAAAAGAAAAGAAAAGAAAAGAAAAACGAAAAGTAGCTTGGGAAATATCAGCTCTGCTTTTTTGGAGATAAGATAATGAAATCCAGTTGGTTTACTTCCATGGAATGCATTTAAGACAATAGAGAGATTTGCCTCTTTTTTTTGTCATTTTTTTTTTGTTTTGTTTTCTTGTCCCTCACTGACATGTCATAGTATTTCTGTATTTCACCTTCTTTGGTAGGGAATATATAAAACTGAGAGGAACAAGTGCAATCAGAGATTAGGGAGCATGAGATTAAATAGGGAACTTCTGACTCGGAGCTTTCATTTTATGTGTATAGCATGTACACTACATAAATTAATAATTTTAATCTCACTGTAGTATTTTATTTTTGTTTATATGATATGTATCATTTATTTGCATTTTGGGGAGACTATATTGTTGGTTGGCTCATATTTTATGCATCTCAAATCAACTGATTAGTAAAATAATCTGCATTCACTTGCAGTTTGTAATTCAGAGGAATGAACAAAGATGTTTTTATTTATTTATTACATAAACTTTTATGCAGGAACAGAAACGCCAAATTCAATGACACAATCAAAAACTGAAACTGCATCATTTGCAACAACCAAATCAGTGACAACATTAGCATCATTTAAAACAGACCAACAACTGTTAAACAAAGCTACATATCTTGAATACATATATACACTACACAGTAGAATTCTGGACACATCTTCCCATTCGATGGAACTGACTGGTAATGTACATAATGTACTGTACATACCAGTCAGTTCCGTTGAATTGACTGTTAAGACCTGAAAAACCGGAGCTTCCTGAGAAAGTAGAGTCTACTCAGGTCCTTCTTGTACACAGCATCACTGTTGTACCTCCAGTCCAGTCTGTTGTTCACGTGGACTCCCACATACTTCCAACTCCAGCCCCTAGATGTTGATGGGCTCTTCCTCCTGAAGTCAATGACCAGCTCTTTGGTCTTGTCCACGTTCAGGAGTAGGTGTAAAGAGTAGACAGTCCCCTGACAATAGTATTGGACAGGGAGCCCCCCCAGCCACACAAACTGGGGCCTGTCAGAAAAGTAATCAGCACTTGAAGAGACGGTGGAAGAGCTGACGTCCACCGTCGACAGCTTGTCACACGCCAGAAAGGGCTGTTGGTGTTAATAGCACAAAGAACATGATCCTCGCAGTGTCCTTCCCACCGTCCAGGTGAGAGCGAGCGAGCTGCAGCAGGTAGATGACAGCAAACTATGCAAATGTAAGAATTTTGGAGGATGTCACAGGCGTCGTGTTCCTTTTAACTGCATATGTGGGTTTATGTCTAATACATCTGCAGTTATAGGGCATTACAAAATCCCAGACTGACATATTTTTGATTGTATCACACACATGTACTTTCCATAATATATTTTTTTTCCCTCCTTTATAGATAAGACCAAAGGATCAACGTAAAAGCTGAGTCAGACCTCGGAGGCAGGTGACTGATAAGCCCTTGTTCAGCGCGCAGCTACGCAGCCTAATTCACTACATGCTGCAGAGGAAAATATGTCGTGAACTAGGGTTCGCCCGGAAATTCTTTCGATTTAACTGCCAAAAACTAAACAAACATGCTGCACCCTCAGCTTGTCTCCATCTCGAAGCACATTTGATCTCTGGGACGTCACCGTCACCGCTGAACGGAATGTCATTTATCTTATCCTGTCTGTTCACTGATTATTTGCAGTGAACTGTTAAGTACCTTAAATGGTCACTGACAAAAAGAAGCGCAGCCAGAAACCAGTCATGCCGCTATCGATGCCGTGGGACGGATATAGTAAGGATTGTGTTGTTTGTGGTTGGCCCATTGTGTTTTTGTGTATGCTAGCACAAAAAAGACATCACTAAAATATTTGAACATAATAGTGACAAAACACATCCTGCCAACACACACGATGAAAGTTTATTTTTTTAAAATGACAATTATTTTTTGCTAAGTTTAAGTCACAAAGAACTACCATAAATATATATTCTAATTATTTAAGAGTTGCATTCCCAATTTAATTATAATATATTATGCTTACAGTTTTCATTTATGTTTTTTTTGCCTGTGTGTGTGTTTTCTTTGTATCTTAGATATGTTGTCTTAAATTATCTGATAATATTAGGTGAATTTTATACTTATTTCTGCCTATATATATATATATATATATATATCTAAATTGTATGTTGTCCTGTCATGGAGAAATGGTGTTGCCAGATACAGCTGATGCTTTCCAGCTCAAAAGCAGGCACAAAATATTAGATAGACAGTTTTTGTTGTACTTTAACAACCTAGATTGCTTATGCTTGCATAATCCAAAAATTAAACAAAACAAACAAGAAACAAACGATGCAGTCAAAGCATGGAAATCCTACAATAACAAACAGAAGCAGCCACAACTTTTAACATGAAGCCACTGATACGCTTATGGAGTGCTTTTCTACTCTTTATAAAACAAACACAGCTTGTTATGTGACTAATGACAATAGGCATCTTACTGTATTGTGTTGCACATTTCAGAAATTACAATAAAGTTGACTTGACTTGACCTGATCGTCTTTTTTGCACAATCAGAGCATATGCAATGAGTTCACACACACACACATTCATAAAAAACGCCAAAATGATCCCAAAACCAGTGATATCAAAAAAAAATTTTTCGCCCTCCCAACTCTTTTCACCACCTGATCTGGCAACACTGTCTAATACTTGCATTTCGTCAAAGCCTCTGTCAAAGCTGCAGAGATTTGTGTGAGATATCCTCGGGGTTGTATCTCCTTTTTACAATCATCTGGAAAGGAAGAGAACAACTGTCCTATTGTTGTAAGGTTATAAATACCCCTGAAAGTACTTGTGACTCAAATGTTTTTAAATGCTTGTGATCCCAAAACGTTGACATGTTCAGACACAGACGTCGCGGGATCCTTTAATGTGTGTGTATTTTACGAATCTCCTCCCACCGCTGTCACCCTTGTCGTCTGTGAATGTCAATCTGGGCACAGGGTGTGTGAATGCTAAATGTGGATTCCATGCTTGCTTAAAGAAAGCTGTGACGTTGGTAGCTTGTCTTTGTATGGTTTCAAAACACAAAGGCCGAGTGACACTTCATCAGTGTGGAAGAGCGAAGCATTTGTATTGTAAATAAGCTAATTAAATATGCATTCATTTTTCTTTTGATGAAAATTATGCATATAATACATTTTGTGTAAAATAATCCTGTTGTATGAAAAAAAAGAAAAGAAAGAGAAAGAAAAAAAAATGAAAAGTAGCTTGGGAAGTATCAGCTCTGCTTTTTTGGAGATAAGATAATGAAATCCAGTTGGTTTACTTCAATGGAATGTATTAAAGACAATAGAGAGATTTGCCTCTTTTTTTTTTGTTTGTTTTTGTTTTGTTTTTTCCATCACTGACGTGTCATAGTTTTTTTAACCACATTCTTTGGTAGGGAATATATAAGACTGAAAGAAACAAGTGGCATCAGTGGCAGATATTAGGAAGCAGGAGAGTAAATAAGGAACTTCTGACCTATACTGTTACTTGGGGTAAGTAGCCTACATTTTTATGTGTATAGCATGTACACTAAATAAGTTATTAATAATTTAAATATCACTGTAGTATTTTACTTTTTTATATGATACCTAATATATTTTACATTTTGGGGAGACTATATTGTTGCTTGGCTCATATTTTATTAATCTCAAAGCTTTGATTAGCCTGATTAGTCACTCTCAAAAAATAATCTGGATTCTTTTACACTGTAAAATTAAGTTCTATTCAGACACTGATTTTGAGTATAAACCAGGCACACATATTATTACACATTATTTATCTTGTGGTCAGTTTGTAATTCAGAGGAATGAACAAAAATTCTTTGACAGTATGATTTATGTAATCATGCAAGAATTGCTTTGCTGCAAGAAAACATCACGTCAAATCACACACATATTTTGTATTTTCTCAATGCTTGCTTAATGTGACAGATCAAACTAATTTCACTAGAAATGCACAAATTATGAACTATGTGTGAGACAGAATTTTAGAGTGAGAGACTTTTTGAATTGTCAACATTAATGCAGGATTTCATGTAGTTATTCCAGTTCCAGGTACACATGACATACATAATGTGTCCCTATGGGTCACTGGCTGACTTTGATGGAGCTATCAATAACATTATTAATTACATAGCGCCTAGGACAGGGAGGAAATATATTCAAAAGGGCTTATTTTAGGTCTGTTAGAGTGATCTTTGTCCAGTCACAGTGAAATCAGTGACAACCCTGCCATACAAAACAAAAGTTAAATTTTATTAAAGGCATTGTGCATTATAAAATTGTATTCATTTTTGTGAACTATCTTTATTTAACCCTCAGGTATCATTTTGATGTATTACCCTACTGGGTCTTTAAGGACAAACATATCCACTTCAAAAAACTGCTAAAAAGTTAACTAATATTTTTTCTGTTTTTCACCACGACCAAAAATTCAGTTTCCCTTAATGTTTAATGTCAAATCTTTAATGAAATGATGTTGGATTGTAGCAGATTTTGTAAATCATTTCTTAAATGTTTTTTTGTTTTTTGTTTTAACCCTAAAGCCTCATGAGCGATATTTTTGTCAGTGAGTTAAACAATATGAGTGATGTGCAATAACTTGCTCATCCACACTGTTTAAATTAATGATCATCTCATCTCATACCTTCAGGAGCAGGCCAAAATGGGCAATGAACAATTCTTAAAGGTTTTGCTGATACTGACAGGTGAGTTAATGATAATTGAAATGTAACATAAAAGAGGTAATGATGTTCTGACTTCATGAATCTAATTGGTCTATTTACTAATTAATTTAACAGTGGCAATACAGCCGTATTCAACACAAGATAGTACAACAACCGTTGCAGCAACTACAACAACTCCTGCAGCAACTACAACAACTCCAGTAGCAACTACAACAACTGCTGCAGCAAGTACCACAACTGCTGGAGCAACAACAACAACTCCTGAAGCAACAACAATAACAGCTGGAGCAACGACAACAACTACTGCAGCAACTACAACAACAGCGGGAGCAACAACAACAACAGCTGCAGCAACAACAACAACTGCTGGGGAAACTACAACAAGTCCTGCAGCAACTACTACTACTCCTGCAGCGACTACAACTGCTGGAGCAACAACAACAACTCCTGAAGCAACAACAACAACAGCTGTGGAAACGACAACAACAAGTACTGCAGCAACTACAACAACTGCTGGGGCAACAACAACAACTCCTGGACCAACAACAACAACAGCTGTAGCAAGTACCACAACTGCTGAAGCAACAACAACAACGGCTGGAGCAACAACAACAACTCCTGCAACAACAACAGCCGCTGGGGCAACTACAACAACAGCTGGGGCAACTACAACAACTGCTGCAGCAAGTACCACAACAGCTGCAGCAACGACAACAACTCCTGCAGCAACAACAACGACAGCTGGAGCAACTACAACAACTGCTGCAGCAACTACAACAACTGTTGCAGCAACAACAACAACTCCTGAAGCAACAACAACAACAGCTGGAGTAACGACAACAACTACTGCAGCAACTACAACAACAGCGGGAGCAACGACAACAACTCCTGCAGCAACAACAACAACTGCTGAAGCAACTACAACAACAGCGGGAGCAACAACAACAACTCCTGCAGCAACAACAACAACTGCTGGGGTAACTACAACAAGTCCTGTAGCCACTACAACGACTGCTGAAGCAAGTACCACAACAGCGGGAGCAACAACAAATCTCAGCACAACAAACTGCTGGTATACAAATCTGCAGCAACTACTACCGCACACAACAACAACTCTGCAGCAACTACAACAACTGCGGCAACAACAACTCCTGCAGCAACAACAACACTGCTGGTAACTACAACAAGTCCTGCAGCAACTACAACGATGCTGAAGCAAGTACCAACAGCTGCACAACTACAACAACTCTGCAGCAACTACAACAATGCTGAGCAACAACAACGACTCCTGAAGCAACTACAACACAGCTGCAGCAACACAACAACTCCTGCAGCAACTACAACAACTGCTGGAGCAACAACAACAACTCCTGAAGCAACTACAACAACAGCGGGAGCACAACAACAACTCCTGCACAACAACAAAACTGCTGGGGTACTACAACAAGTCCTGAGCAACTAAACACACGGGGCAACAACAACAACTCCTGCAGCAACAACAACAACTGCTGGGGTAACTACAACAAGTCCTGCAGCAACTACCACTACTCCCGCAGCAACAACAACAACTCCTGCAGCAACTACAACAACTGCTGGAGCAACAACAACAACTCCTGCAGCAACTACAACAACAGCGGGAACAACAACAACAACTCCTGCAGCAACAACAACAACTGCTGGGGTAACTACAACAAGTCCTGCAGCAACTACAACGACTGCTGAAGCAAGTACCACAACAGCTGCAACAACTACAACAACTCCTGCAGCAACTACAACAACTGCTGGAGCAACAACAACGACTCCTGAAGCAACAACAACAACAGCTGCAGCAACGACAACAACTCCTGCAGCAACTGCAACAACTGCTGGAGCAACAACAACGACTCCTGAAGCAACTACAACAACAGCTGGAGCAACAACAACAACTCCTGCAGCAACAACAACAACTGCTGGGGTAACTACAACAAGTCCTGCAGCCACTACAACGACTGCTGAAGCAAGTACCACAACTGCTGGAGCAACAACAACAACGGCTGGAGCAACAACAACAGCTCCTGGGGCAACTACAACAAGTCCTGCAGCAACTACCACTACTCCCGCTGCAACAACAACAACTCCTGCAGCAACTACAACAACTGCTGGAGCAACAACAACAACTCCTGAAGCAACTACAACAACTGCTCCCGCAGCAACAACAACAACTCCTGAAGCAACTACAACAACTGCTGGAGCAACAACAACAACTCCTGAAGCAACTACAACAACAGCGGGAGCAACAACTACAACTCCTGCAGCAACAACAGCAACTGCTGGGGTAACTACAACAAGTCCTGCAGCAACTACAACGACTGCTGAAGCAAGTACCACAACTGCTGGAGCAACAACAACAACGGCTGGAGCAACAACAACAACTCCTGGGGCAACTACAACAAGTCCTGCAGCAACTACCACTACTCCCGCAGCAACAACAACAACTCCTGCAGCAACTACAACAACTGCTGGAGCAACAACAACTCCTGAAGCAACTACAACAACAGCGGGAGCAACAACAACAACTCCTGCAGCAACAACAACAACTGCTGGGGTAACTACAACAAGTCCTGCAGCAACTACAACGACTGCTGAAGCAAGTACCACAACAGCTGCAGCAACTACAACAACTCCTGCAGCAACTACAACAACTGCTGGAGCAACAACAACGACTCCTGAAGCAACTACAACAACAGCTGCAGCAACGACAACAACTCCTGCAGCAACTACAACAACTGCTGGAGCAACAACAACAACTCCTGAAGCAACTACAACAACAGCGGGAGCAACAACAACAACTCCTGCAGCAACAACAACAACTGCTGGGGTAACTACAACAAGTCCTGCAGCCACTACAACGACTGCTGAAGCAAGTACCACAACAGCGGGAGCAACAACAACAACGGCTGGAGCAACAACAACAACTCCTGGGGCAACTACAACAAGTCCTGCAGCAACTACCACCACTCCCGCAGAAACGACAACAACTCCTGCAGCAACAACAACGACAGCTGGAGCAACTACAACAACTCCTGCAGCAACTACAACAGCTGCTGCAACAACAACAGCTGGAGAAACGACAACGACTCCTGCAGCAACTACAACTACTGCTGAAGCAAATACCACAACAGCTGCAGCAACGACAACAACTCCTGCAGCAACTACAACAACTGCTGGAGCAACAACAACGACTCCTGAAGCAACTACAACAGCGGGAGCAACAACAACAACTCCTGCAGCAACAACAACAACTGCTGGAGCAGTAACTACAACAACGTCCTGCAGCCACACAACGACTGCTGGAAGCAATACCACAACTGCTGGAGCAACAACAACAACGCTGGCAGCAACAACAACACACGACTCCTGGAGCAACTACAACACGTCCTGCAGCAATACCACAACTATGCACACCTGCTAACAACAACAACTACCTGCAGCAACACTACAACAACTCTGCTGAGCAACAACGGCAAACAACACTGTGAGCAACTACAACAATCGCAACACACAAGAGCAACAACAACAACTGCTGTGGTAACTACAACAAGTCCTGCAGCAACTACAACGACTGCTGAAGCAAGTACCACAACAGCTGCAGCAACGACAAACAACTCGCTGCAGCAACAACAACAACTCTGGGCAACACAACAATCCTGAGCAACTACACATACTGCTGGCAGCAACAACAACAACTCCTGCAAGCAACTACAACAAACGTGGAGCAACAACACAACTCCTGCAGCAACTACAACAGCACAACTGCTGGGGTAACTACCACAAGTCCTGCAGCAACTACAACGACTACTGAAGCAAGTACCACACGCTGGAGCAACACAACAAACTCTGCAAGCAACTACAACAACTCTGGGCAACAACAACAAGTCCTGCAAGCAACTACCATACATCCCGCTGCAACACAACAACTCCTGCAGCAACTACAACAACTGCTGGAGCAACAACAACTCCTGCAGCAACAACAACAAGCAACATAGCTGGAGAACTACAACAAAGTCCTGCAAGCAAACTCGCACAACACAACTGCTGAAGCAAGTACCACAACAGCTGCAGCAACACAACAAACTCCTGCAGCAACAACAACAACTGCTGGGTAACTACAACAATCCTGCAGCAACTACAACGACTGCTGAAACAAAGTACCACAACACCTGCAGCAACTACAACTAACTCTGCAGCAAGTACACTACACAACAAAACTGCTGAAGCAACAACAACGATCCTGAAGCAACTACAACAACAGCTGCAGCAACGACAACAACTCCTGCAGCAACATACAACAACTGCTGGAGCAACTACAACACAACTGCCTGAAGCAACTACAACAACATGCGGAGCAACAACAACAACTCCTGCAGCAACAACACAACTGCTGGGGTAACTACAACAAGTCCTGCAGCCACTACAACGACTGCTGAAGCGAAGTACCACAACGCTGGAGCAACAACAACAACGGCTGGAGCAACAACAACAACTCCTGGGGCAACTACAACAAGTCCTGCAGCAACTACCACCACTCCCGCAGAAACACAACAACTCCTGCAGCAACACAACGACATGCTGGAGCAACTACAACAACTCCTGAGCAACTACAACAGCTGCTGCAACAACAACAGACTGGAGATAACGACAACAAGTCCTGCAGCAACTACAACACTGCTGAAGCAATACCACAACAGCTGCAGCAACGACAACAACTCCTGCAGCAACTACAACAACTGCTGGAGCAACAACAACGACTCCTGAAGCAACTACAACAACAGCTGCAGCAACGACAACAACTCCTGCAGCAACTACAACAACTGCTGGAGCAAGTACCACAACAGCTGCAGCAACGACAACAACTCCTGCAGCAACAACAACGACAGCTGGAGCAACTACAACAACTGCTGCAGCAACTACAACAACTGCTGCAACAACAACAGCTGGAGAAACGACAACGACTCCTGCAGCAACTACAACTACTGCTGCAGCAAGTACCACAACTAGTGGAGCAACAACAACAACTGCTGAAGCAACAACAACAACAGCTGGAGCAAGTACAACAACAGCTGCAGCAACGACAACAACTCCTGCAGCAACAACAACAACTGCTGGAGCAACTACAACAACTGCTGCAGCAACTACAACAACTGCTGCAACAACAACAACTCCTGCAGCAACAACATCAACTGCTGGGGTAACTACAACAAGTCCTGCAGCAACTACAACGACTGCTGAAGCAAGTACCACAACTGCTGGAGCAACAACAACAACGGCTGGAGCAACAACAACAACTGGGGCAACTACAACAAGTCCTGCAGCAACTACCACTACTCCCGCTGCAACAACAACAACTCCTGCAGCAACTACAACAACTGCTGGAGCAACAACAACAACTCCTGAAGCAACTACAACAACAGCAGGAGCAACAACAACAACTGCTGGGGTAACTACAACAAGTCCTGCAGCAACTACAACGACTGCTGAAGCAAGTACCACAGCAGCTGCAGCAACGACAACAACTCCTGCAGCAACTACAACAACTGCTGGAGCAACAACAACGACTCCTGAAGCAACTACAACAACAGCTGCAGCAACGACAACAACTCCTGCAGCAACTACAACAACTGCTGGAGCAACAACAACAACTCCTGAAGCAACTACAACAACAGCGGGAGCAACAACTACAACTCCTGCAGCAACAACAACAACTGCTGGGGTAACTACAACAAGTCCTGCAGCAACTACAACGACTGCTGAAGCAAGTACCACAACAGCTGCAGCAACTACAACAACAACGACCACAGCACCAACTACAACAACCACGGCACCAACTACAACAATCACGGCACCAACAACAACAACGACCACAGCACCAACAACAACAACGACCACGGCACCAACAACAACAACGACCACAGCACCAACAACAACAACGACCACAGCACCAACTACAACAACCACGCCACCAACTACAACAACCACGCCACCAACTACAACAACCACTGCAACAACAACAACAACCACGGCACCAACTACAACAACGACAGCACCAACTACAACAACCACTGGACAAACAACAACAACCACGGCACCAAGTACAACAACAACAGCACCAACTACAACAACCACTGCACCAACTACAACAACGACCACAGCACCAATTACAACGACCACGACACCAACAACAACAACCACGACACCAACAACCACAACGACCACACCACCAACTACAACGACCACAGCACCAACGACAATAACTACAGCACCAAGTACAACAACGACCACACCACCAACTACAACAACGACCACAGCACCAACTACAACAACGACCACAGCACCAACCACAACAACCACGGCACCAACCACAACAACAACAACAGCACCAACTACAACAACCGTAGTACCAACAACAACGACCACAGCACCAACTACAACAACCACGGCACCAACATCAACGACCACAGCACCAATTACAATGACCACTGCACCAGTTATAACCACACCACCAACTACAATCACAACCAATGCACCTCCAACAACCACTATGAATGTTGCCCTTGCAACGAGAGTTGTGACTTTCAGATCAGTTGGTGAGACATTTACAGTGGATTTGGCTAATTCATCATCACAAGGTTTTAGAAATCGTGCATCTTTGATAAAGCAACAGGTAAGCCTTCTTACTGGAAACATATTTCTGGTACATCGTTAATCTTTAGGCAGTAGATCTAGACCTTCAAACTCAGGTTTAATTATAATCAACCCCAAGGTTGATCACACAACATGAATTCACTATTGTTCTGTAGCACAAATCTTGAACACCATCACAAAAGTTTTATCTTTCCTGAGTTTGTGATGCAATTTGTGACCTAAGTGTGTGAATGAAATCAATGTCTGAGAAAACTGAAATTAAAAAACCTAAAAAATAAACGAAAAAAAAACATCTCATTTTCCAAGTGAGATGTTGACATAGTACAAATAATTGTTTCAAGAATATTTGTATGTTGTTTTTGCAGCTTGAACCCTTTTTCCGAAATCAGTTTTCTTCTTCTTTCAACTCCTTGGATGTTGTGTCTTTCAGGTAATTTGAATATACTGACTTATCGTTGTTACATCAAAAACATTGATTTATATCAGACATTTCACACATTGTTATTTCACCAGGAATGGATCAATCATCAATATCATGGACGTAAGATTTGCACAAGCATCTGTTCCTAACAACACTGGCATTCAGAATGTTTTGATCAATGCATCTCAGACCGTTACACAGTTTAACATGACAGCTCCATCAACGTTGCCGACACATGTAAGTATTGTTTAGAGTTGAATCAAGATGTTAAAACACTCTCACCTTTTTCTTAACCTAATGCCTGTTTCCCGCTACAACCCATACTCTACCCAACAACAAACCACCTACGATACAACACAATACCAACCACCACCCACAACACTCCACCAACCACAACCCCACGACTACAACATACCACCCAGCTACGCAACTACACACCAACTACAACAACGCCACCCACCAACGCAACAACACACCCACCCTCGCCCCCTTACAACCAACGCCACCTCACTACCAACCTACAGCAATACAACCACGACCACCACCTACACAACACACTACATACACCCACACACCAACCACCACCACTACAACACGACACCCCACCACACAACCTACAGCACCAACTACACCACACCACTACACGACAACCAACTACAGCACCAACTACAACCACGACCACCCCCACGCCTAACACTCAACAACCACCACAGACAACACAACCCACAACCACCACACAACCACCCCACAACACAACCACACCATCACCACACCAACTGACAACAACAACCAACCCCCACCCAAACCTACAACCTCACGACCACCCCACCTACGACAACAACAACTACAGCACCAACTACAACCACAACCACCTCACCTACGACAACCACAACTACAGCACCAACTACAACCACGACCACCCCCCCTACGACAACCACAACTACAGCACCAATTACAACAACCACCCCACCAACGACAACAACAACCACTCCACCAACAACAACCACCCCACCTACTACAACCACGACCACCCCACCTACAACCACAACTACAGCACCAACTACAACCACGACCACCCCACCAACGACAACCACAACTACGGCACCAACTACAACCACGACCGCCCCACTTACGACAACCACAACTACAACCACAATCACCCCACCACCAACGACAACAACAACCCCACCCATGAAAACTACAACCACCCCACAAACTACAACTATGACGACTGAACTAACTACAACCACAACCACAGCACCAACTACAACCACGTCCACATCATCAACTACAACCACAACCACAGCATCAACTACAACAACAACCACTGCACCAACGACAACAACAACTACTACAACTGAAGCCCCCCCTCCAGTTGTTGCTATTCAAGCAGTCTTGGTAGTACCGTTTGTACCACAACTTACTGATAGAAATAGCCAAGAATTTAAGACACTGGAAGCAACAGTTGTAGCAGTGGTGAGTATAATGTCATGATATGTTTATGCAATTCATTTTAATTGAATAACTACTTGTTTTTCATTCAACTTTACTATCTTTTATATTTTTCCAATTCACACAGTATGACGTCATCTACAGGAATCGATATGGGTCACTTTTCATCCGCACTTTTGTCATAGCGTTCAGGTAGGATTCTATATTTGTAGACTCCAAATGAGTTTGGTTAAACACTCTGTTAATATTAATTAGTTTTAAATATTCATTGTGGCCAAAAACACAAATAACAGATGATTTTTTCTTTTCTTTTTTGCAGGCCAGCTGGAGGCCGTACACGAATGGAAAATACTGATGCAGAAGTGGGTGTTGAGTTCAACAGAACTACACCGGCTGCAGCAATCCCACCAGCTACTGATGTTGTGCAAACCTTAATAGTGGCTGTGACCAATTCTAGCAGTGCCCTCAACCTCACCATTCAAGCCGACTCTGTCCAGACAGTTCGTGAGTAAACAGTAGTACCTCACTTCACAATATGCTCAGGGCAAAATAATTATTTTTCTGAGATTTGTCATATTGTTTTATGTATTTATTTTACAGAAACAACTGCAGCCCCCACTACTACAGCTAGTACCACTGCTGCAAATGCAACTACCAATGCCACAACAACTGCAGCCCCCACTACTGCAGCTAATACCACTGCTGCAAATGCAATTACCAATGCCACAACAACTGCAGCTCCCACGCAGCCACAGTCCTCTACAACCCCAGTTACAAGTATTGTCACTACATCGACAACATCCACCACAACTGTTGAGGCAGTTACAACAAGGCGGTTGACTTTCAGATCAGCTGGAGAGACCTTTACAAATGATTTGCTGAATCCCTCATCTCAAGCATTTTTCAATCGAGCTAGTCTGCTCAAGTCGAATGTAAGTGTCTTTAAGTGAAAATGTTCACATTCTTATAACATGGAAACATTTAGTTTTGCGAAGTGGCACACGTCATTCTTCTTTGCAAAACTATTCATTTGTTATATTCATCTAAATCACAACACTATATATTTCCCATCCATATAAAATTGCACAGAGAGAACTAAAGACATTTTCTGCAAGCTCATTTTTAATCATGATTTTTTTTTCTTGTTGTTTATTTTTAAGAAAATTGTGTTGCTTCCTACCACTCAGCCATGAAAAATAACACTTGCATTTAAAGATTGTTTGTGTTTCTGCAGCTGGAACCTTTCTACCAAAGAGCATTTTCTTCATTCCGCTCCTTGACTGTGATTTCATTCAGGTAATTTTTAATCATTATACTGGTCGAATCCTAAGAATATTGATTGTAAATCCATAGAAATAAAACTATGTTTCTGTCAATCCTTTTGCAGTAACGGATCAATCATCAACAACATGAACCTCACGTTTAGATCCACATCTGTTCCTAACAACACTCAGATTGCCACAGTTTTGGTCGACGCATCTTCCAACATCACAGCCTTTAACATCGACACCAACTTTATTTTTGTGGATGGTGCAGGCAAGTCATTTTCAATGCTATCATATTATAAAGTTTTTATATAATAGGGGTTTAGTTAACGTGGAGCCTTGTTTCCCCAACACCTGCTGCATCAACTACAACAACTCCTGCAGGAACAACAGTAACAACCACCACTGCACCAACTACTACAACAACCACCACTGCACCAACTACTACAACTACTGCAAATGGAACCACCAACGCAACAACCACAACTTCACCAACTACTACAACAACCACCACTGCATCAACTACAACAACTACTACAACTGAAGCGCCACCCCCAGTTGTGGCTATTCAAGCAACCTTGGTAGAACCGTTTGTCCAGGAACTCAGTGACAGGAACAGCCCACAATTTAGGGCCCTTGAGACAAGAGTTGTAACAGTGGTGAGTCCAGTGCCTCAATACTTTCACTTAATTAAGTGTAATTAGTGATTGTTATTAATTTAATTTTACACTTTTACTTCACAGTGTGACATTATCTACTTGGCTCGATTTGGTAGAATTTTCCGCCGCACATTCATCATAGTATTCAGGTGAGAGGACATATTTCGTGACAGAATGTTCTAAGCATTTGTATTTGTTTTCATAATTTTAGTTATTAATAATGGTTCAAATATCTGCTTTTTTATACAGACCAGCTTTGGCCCTAACACGAATGGAGAACACTGTTGCAGAGGTGGGGATCGAGTTCAACAGAAATACCGCAACTGCAGAAATCCCACCAGCTTCTGATGTTGTACAAACCTTAGTAGATGCAGTGAATAATCCCAACAGTACGCTCAACATCACTATTCAAGCCAACACTATCCAACTAGTTGGTAAGTAAACAGTAGTGACACACTTGAGTAGCAATGAAATATACCCATATGCAGTTGATTCATGTCAGTCTATGTCATGACTTTGAGTTGATCTTTCTTTAGTGACCATCAATAAATCTTACTGCCATCTAAGAAAATAATGAAGAAACAACTACCTTCCATTTTAAAAGAAAACGTTTCTGTTGCTATACTTAACTGGCCATTCATAAACATATAGTACAAAGAATACCCTTTGAGTAACAATATCTAATTTTTCACTTTCACCCCCATATTTGTCTTTGTGTCTGCCTTTCTTTCAGATACAAATGCAACTACCAATGCCACAACAACTGCAGCTCCCACGCAGCCACAGTCCTCTACAACCCCAGTTACAACCACAACTGTTGAGGCAGTTACAACAAGGCGGTTGACTTTCAGATCAGCTGGAGAGACCTTTACAAATGATTTGCTGAATCCCTCATCTCAAGCATTTATCAATCGGGCTAATCTGCTCAAGTCAAATGTAAGTATCTTTAAGTGAAAATGTTCACATTCTTATAACATGGAAACATTTCACCTTGTGTATTATTAAGTTACATTATTTTTGCACACATGTAATTCCTCTTCTTTGCAAACATATTCATTTGTTATATTCACCTACATCTGAACACGGCACACTTCCCATCAGTTTAAAATTCAAAGGTATAGAGAGAACTAAAATTTGAAAAAATGTTGTAGCATAATTACACTGTGAGATTAGAAAGTGAAGAAATTATTATCCATTAAACATAACACATGCATTTAAAGATTGTTTGTGTTACTGCAGCTGGAACCTTTCTACCAAAGAGCATTTTCTTCATTCCGCTTCTTGACTGTGATTTCATTCAGGTAATTTTTAATCATTATTCTGGTAGAATCCTAAGAATATTGATTATAAATCCATAGAAATAAAACTATGTTTCTGTCAATCCTTTTGCAGTAACGGATCAATCATCAACAACATGAACCTCACGTTTAGATCCACATCTGTTCCTAACAACACTCAGATTGCCACAGTTTTGGTCGACGCATCTTCCAACATCACAGCCTTTAACATCGACACCAACTTTATTTTTGTGGATGGTGCAGGCAAGTCATTTTCAATGCTATCATATTATAAAGTTTTTATATAATAGGGGTTTAGTTAACGTGGAGCCTTGTTTCCCCAACACCTGCTGCATCAACTACAACAACTCCTGCAGGAACAACAGTAACAACCACCACTGCACCAACTACTACAACAACCACCACTGCACCAACTACTACAACTACTGCAAATGGAACCACCAACGCAACAACCACAACTTCACCAACTACTACAACAACCACCACTGCATCAACTACAACAACTACTACAACTGAAGCGCCACCCCCAGTTGTGGCTATTCAAGCAACCTTGGTAGTACCGTTTGTCCAGGAACTCAGTGACAGGAACAGCCCACAATTTAGGGCCCTTGAGACAAGAGTTGTAACAGTGGTGAGTCCAGTGCCTCAATACTTTCACTTAATTAAGTGTAATTAGTGATTGTTATTAATTTAATTTTACACTTTTACTTCACAGTGTGACATTATCTACTTGGCTCGATTTGGTAGAATTTTCCGCCGCACATTCATCATAGTATTCAGGTGAGAGGACATATTTCGTGACAGAATGTTCTAAGCATTTGTATTTGTTTTCATAATTTTAGTTATTAATAATGGTTCAAATATCTGCTTTTTTATACAGACCAGCTTTGGCCCTAACACGAATGGAGAACACTGTTGCAGAGGTGGGGATCGAGTTCAACAGAAATACCACAACTGCAGAAATCCCACCAGCTTCTGATGTTGTACAAACCTTAGTAGATGCAGTGAATAATCCCAACAGTACGCTCAACATCACTATTCAAGCCAACACTATCCAACTAGTTGGTAAGTAAACAGTAGTGACACACTTGAGTAGCAATGAAATATACCCATATGCAGTTGATTCATGTCAGTCTATGTCATGACTTTGAGTTGATCTTTCTTTAGTGACCATCAATAAATCTTACTGCCATCTAAGAAAATAATGAAGAAACAATTACCTTCCATTTTAAAAGAAAACTTTTCTGTTGCTATACTTAACTGGCCATTCATAAACATATAGTACAAAGAATGCCCTTTGAGTAACAATATCTAATTTTTCACTTTCACCCCCATATTTGTCTTTGTGTCTGCCTTTCTTTCAGATACAAATGCAACTACCAATGCCACAACAACTGCAGCTCCCACGCAGCCACAGTCCTCTACAACCCCAGTTACAACCACAACTGTTGAGGCAGTTACAACAAGGCGGTTGACTTTCAGATCAGCTGGAGAGACCTTTACAAATGATTTGCTGAATCCCTCATCTCAAGCATTTATCAATCGGGCTAATCTGCTCAAGTCAAATGTAAGTATCTTTAAGTGAAAATGTTCACATTCTTATAACATGGAAACATTTCACCTTGTGTATTATTAAGTTACATTATTTTTGCACACATGTAATTCCTCTTCTTTGCAAACATATTCATTTGTTATATTCACCTACATCTGAACACGGCACACTTCCCATCAGTTTAAAATTCAAAGGTATAGAGAGAACTAAAAAAATGAAAAAATGTTGTAGCATAATTACACTGTGAGATTAGAAAGTGAAGAAATTATTATCCATTAAACATAACACATGCATTTAAAGATTGTTTGTGTTACTGCAGCTGGAACCTTTCTACCAAAGAGCATTTTCTTCATTCCGCTTCTTGACTGTGATTTCATTCAGGTAATTTTTAATCATTATTCTGGTAGAATCCTAAGAATATTGATTATAAATCCATAGAAATAAAACTATGTTTCTGTAAATCCTTTTGCAGTAACGGATCAATCATCAACAACATGGACCTCACGTTCAGATCCACATCTGTTCCTAACAACACTCAGATTGCCACAGTTTTGATCGATGCATCTTCCAACATCACAGCCTTTAACATCGACACCAACTTTATTTTTGTGGATGGTGCAGGCAAGTCATCTTCAATGCTATCATATTATAAAGTTTTAATATAATAGGGGTTTTAGTTAATGCAATGCCTTGTTTCCCTTTTTTCAACATTTACAACAGCGTCAAGTGGAGTGAGCCACAAGACCAGTCTCATCACCGCATCCTGTCTGGTGCTGCTGTCATGGCTACTGTCATGTCAGCAATAGTCTCTGCTGAAGTCCATGGAATCCCATTAGAAAATGTCTGCAGTTACTGGTATGAGGAGGGACATCGTTCATCTTCAAAATCCAAGAAGAGCTTCTGATGAATAGCAAATATAATATGGCTTAGAAGAAGCATCTAGACATTCAATTCAAGTTTAGTGTACACACACTTTGCTACACCTTTCTCTTTTATTCAGTTTGATCTCCCTAAAATGACATAAATGAAGAAAACAACTGCACTGAGAACAAATACCTCTTGAAACCTGAAATACGTCTCACTGAATACTACTGAGTTCATACAATGTCTGATCAATGTCTTTAATGATTATCTGGTCAACTTTCCTATTTAAACATTTTCATATTATATGTGGATTCTGTCACTTTACTTGTATGTTTTTGTAACGGTAGTATAAGATAAGATAATGAGATAAGATGATCTGTCCCACAGTAGGGACATTTGTAAATGCTGCTTTCAAGGTGATAATGATGCAAAATGATTTAAAAAACACTTGTATATTGTTAGCCTAATAGAAAATCATTTTTGGCTTGCTGTTAGAATGTAAATTATATTCAGAAAATGTAACACAAAGTACATAAAGATGCTTCAATTAAAGGTGCAAATATTTAAAAGTTGGTCTTATGTGTTATTTAAATGTACTATCACTGCTGACATTACAGCCCGTGATTCAGTTTGGTTTTCAAAACTGCAGGATACAGAGAGTATACAGAAGGCTAAACAATCAACCAAGTTCAAAAAAGGTTCATATGGACATTTTGTCAAAAACACCTTATAGACAATGAACTGGCAAAACTAATAATGCTAGTTTGTTTTTATTAAGAGGGCCAGTGAACATCTCCGATCATCTACTTCTGATATACTACTGATATACTACTAATGTAGTGCAAGGTAGTAGTCGTAATAGTATTAGTAGTCCACACCAACACCATAAACACTGCCAGTCTGTCATTTCTAATATGTGACTCTCAGTCTCAAAATCTCATATGGTGCATTAACTTACATCAGGGACAAAAAACTCTACAATAGAACTGAACGTAAATACACAAACTTATCAATACTGCGTGTTTCAGTCATATGGAAAATTACATTTACTGTCTGTATTTGCTCATGTGACCTTTTAGCCCTCATGAGTGTCGAATCAATACAAGTTTATAACAAGTCAGCATGTGGTCACGTGATGCTAATCGTGGAGTAGCAGCTTTCTGTCTGTGTTTCAGCAGCTCGGCATCTTTCCTAGCTTTATCTGTAGAGTTCAAGTGGTTTGAGTAAGTGGTTATTCCATAGTAAACTGTGAATATGCCTGGCACTCAGCCAAACTAGCCCTGTTAATGTGACCGACGACATGCCACCATTACCGGGTCAACTGGACAGTTCGGTGGAGAGCATTTCCGCCCAAGTGCTCAAAGGTGTGGAAGCCTCCTTTGATATAAAGATTGTGTTGATCTGGCTTCAAGCCTGTGCAAACCAAAACGCAACGCTCGACCCATGTGTTACTGAAGCTGAGGGCTGCGTTTCAAGACAAGAGGAGCCACAGATACCTGCGGAGCAAAGTTATCGGAAGTTGCGGCAGCTGTGGACAAGATTGACAACATGGAGAACAGGAGCCGGCGATGTAATATTCAGGTTCTCGGACTCCCTGAAGGCTCTTCTGTAAAACCTGTTCCCAGAGCTTCTTAACGTCAGCTTTAAAGGGGGGTTGGTGAAACAGAGGCCCCAGGCTGTCATCATAAAGTTTCATAACTTTCAAGACAAAGTCCGGATCATGCAAGCGGCATTTTTCTCTTTCCTTGCTTTATGATTAGGCACCTTCTTTGGTGTTCCCAATTTAAGGTTTGAGACAAGTGCTTTACTGGCCCAGCATCGTCCACTGCCCCCATACGGACGTTAGCAAGTTAGCTTGTACCCCCCCCCCCCCAGTCCTTCTCTTGTCTGCTGTCTTGGAACCAGGTTGTTTTTGTCTCTGTAATAGACAATGCCTAGTGAAAGACCTACAACGGAGGTTTGCAGCTGGAATGTGGGAGGTATACACAACAGAACACCTGATACTTCCCCTGGTCTCCTCCGAGACACTATGAAAGCCGACACCAGCAGCACTCACCACCCAAACCACGATACTGCCGCCATCATGATATGGCCATTTTTTGCTGAAGGACGCCCAAGCTGTTGGTTCATCTGTAATCCCTTGTCATGCCACATGTTTCTTTCAGTCCCTACCAAAGAATGTGGTGATAGACTGTCACACGTCAGACAAGGAAACCAAAAAAAACAAAAAACAAAAAAACAATGGGACTCATTTACTAATATGTGAACAAGTAACAAGTGTTCCTACTATCCACAAAAAAAAAAAAAAAAAGTACTTGCGCAAAATCACAGTCGGATTCATGACTTCTGCGTACCGGCCAATTTGTTCTCACCACCGTGCCTAAATCAGAACCATTCTAATATGACAGGCGCGTGTCCACGAGCAGCAATCAGCATACTACATGCCTCTATTTCTCGATATAAGGACATCCGTTTAGGGCAGCATGAAGAGACCGGTGTTAACAGAGAAGCTTACGGAGAACTTACAAAAAGTAAGAAGAAAAATTTCACATCAGCAGAAACTTAGATTATTGTGGCAGAGATGGAGGCCAGAAAAAGTACACTCTTACGATTTTTTTTTCAGCTATCAATTTTAGGCCAATAAACTATTTAATAAAGGCCATTAGAGTTACTTTTCAATATGAACACTTTCATATGGTCTACTCTATTGTAAAATGAAAAAACTATAGCTGAATTGCAAAGATTGACGATTTTAATTGTGATAATTCTGATAATAACTTATGAGAATGACAAGGCATTTACATGGCTCATACATTAGTAAATTCAATTATAGTTATGACAAAAGCCGTTAAATTAAGTTTTAATATAGTAAGTATTTATTTAAAAGGGTGTGTGTTAACAGGTCCAAGGACATTTCTTTCAGTTCTAAATTTGTTGACGGAGTAGGAAAGAATTTAGGTAAGAAGAAACTGATGAATCCCAGATTTGTGCGTCAGCACGCTTCAAGCACAGATTCGTGCTTACCCACGGTTCGTAAATGAGGCCCAATGACTGTGGCAAATGCTTTCAGTTTCTCTACTGTGGTTAATGCATTCCACTGAAGTAAACCAACTGGATCAGAAGTCTTATAAAATATATGATGGAACCAATCAATTTTAAGTTTTTAATGGTTGTTCTAGGATTTGTTTAGTATTTTGTCTGTGACTGTACCAAAACAAGTTGCACTTGAAGAATAAGAGTGATCCTTAATGCAATATTTCACAAATGCATAGGGGGTCCGAAAACAACTGATGCTTTCCAGCTCAAAAACAGACACAAAACTGCCCAAAATATTAGATTAATGTTTTGTGTAGCACTTTAACAACTCATAAATATTACACAAATATTACACAAATGAAATGTACACAAACTCCTGCAAACAACAAACAGAAGCAGCCACAACTATTGACAAGTAGTATGAAGTGACTGATATGCCGATGTAGTGTCTTTTTACTATTCTCTTTAAACCAGCCGCTCTTACAACTCTACCAAACACAGCGTGTCATGTGATGACAGACAAATTATAATAGGCATCTTCTTTTTCGTACAAATAGAGCATGTCCAGTGCGCTTACACACTTTCACACACACAATGCCCTCCCTACTCTGTTTTATTTCCTTTTTAAATTGATTCCAATGTTAATCCACGAGCAACAACAATAGATGTTCTGTTCTGCCTTTCTTTCCAAATTTTCCCAAACAGCAAGTGAAAAGCAAAGTTGCAGAAACAATTACGGCCACCAATCCCACTCTCCTGGAATTGATAAAACTGCTATTTTACATTTTACATTTTGGGAATGGAAATGCATAAAACATTTCCATCGACAACCAACAGACAGATCAAAATTCATTCCTGGCCTCTGATGTGTATTGTTATTAGGGATTGTTTCACTGGGAGCATACCTGTTCTTATCTAAATGTTCTTCCTGAAACTAAATGACATCTGTCTTATTACCGTACGGTTATTAATGCCTCTTAACAAACTTGTGACTGATGTTTTGTAGTACATCTGATCCAGTTGGTTTACTTTAGTGGAATGCATTAACCATGACTAATAACATTTGCCACGGTAACTTTTTTTTGTTTATTTTTTATTTTTTTGTTTCCTTGTCTCACTGACGTGCGACAGTACATCACCACAATCTTTGGTAAGGAATATATAAGACTGAAAGAAACACCACAAGGCATCACAAGGGATTAGGGCGCAGGGGAGAAGAGTAAACTTCTGTATTATACTATTACCTGGTAAGTAGCTTTCATTTGTATGTATATAGCATGTATAGTATATAAAAAAGTGAAGAATAATTTTAGTCTCACTGTAATATTTTGTTTTCATATCATATATGACATGTTTGCATTTGGGGAGACCATACTGGTGTCTCTACTTGATCCATCTTAAAGCTTTAATTAGTCTCAAAAATTAGTCATGTTTTGCTCCCTGCGATGTAACCTGTAAATGTAACCTGCATTTACTTGCATTCAACATTCAATATTTTAATTTAATTCAGTGGTCAGTTTGTAATCTGGAGGAATGAGGAAAAAATTGTTCCTTGACAAACAACTTCTTTATTCCATTAAAGTTTTAACTTATTTTTATGCAGATTTAACAATACGACTTGTGTAATCATGCAAGAATTGTGTCATTGTATTATTTTGATACAAGAAAACATTTGTCAAATCAGAGCTGAGATGAAATGCAGTGACAAACCTTCAAGCAGTTTTGGGTTTGAAACACTAACATGGTTTCATCTGCTTGGCCATTCTTTATTTGTTCAGATTTATTTTGTATTTTCTTGATGCTTGCTTCATATGACAGATCAAACTAATTTAAAAAAATATCCCCAGTGAAGCACAGATTATGTGCAACTATGTGCTACAGAACTTCAGAGCAATTGGCTCTTTGAATTGCCAACATTAATACGTGTGTGATTTCAAGTAATTTTTCCAGTTCCACAGCTCTGGTACACATGACATACATAATGTGTCCCTATGGGTTACTGGTAGACTTTAACTACATCAGTAGTTACACAGTTCCTAAGATTGCCTAGTGAATTAGAATCCAAATTCAAACAGACTTATTTTGGGTCTGTTAGAATGATCTTTGTCGAGTCACACTTCACAAAACCGCTATAAAAAGTTTATATTATTTTCTGCTCTTTACCACTGGAAAAAATTCAATCTCTTTAAATGACGGTTTCTTTGATGATTAATGTCAAATTTTTAATGATATAATGTTGGATTTTAGCAGGTTTTGTAAATCAATTCTTAAATTCATACCTTCAGGAGCAGGCCAAAATGGGCACTGGACAAATCCTAAAAGTTTTGCTGATACTGACAGGTGAGTTAATAATGACTAAAATAAAATGTAAAAGGGATCATAACGTTCTGGCTTCATGAATCTAATTGGTATATTAATTAATTAATTTAACAGTGGCAATTCAGCTGGCTTCAAGACAAGCTGGTACAACAACCGTTGCAGCAACAACAACAACTCCTGCAGCAACTACAACACCTCCCGGAGACACTACAACAACCACTCCTGCAGAAACAACAACAAGTCCTGCAGCAACTACAACACTTCCTGGAGACACTACAACAACTGCTGCAGCAATGACAACAACTACTGCAGCAAGTACCACAACTGCTGCAGCAGATACAACAAGCCCTGCAGCAACTACAACATCTCCTGGGGAAGCTACAACAACTGTTTCAGCAACAACAACAACTCTTGCAGCAACTACAACAACCACTCTTGCAGCAACAACAACAACTCCTGCAGAAACTACAACACCTCTTGGAGACACTACAACGACCACTCCTGCAACAACAACAACAACTCCTGCAGCAACTACAACAACAGCAGGAGCAACAACAACACCTCCTGGAGACACTACTACAACCACTCCTGTAGCAACAACAACAACTCCTGCAGCAACTACAGCACCTCCTGGAGATAATACAACAACTCCTTCAGCAACTACAACAACTGCTGCAGCAACTACAACAATAGCTGGAGCAACAACAACCACTCCTGCGGCAACAACAACAACTCCTGCAGCAACTACACCACCTCCTGGAGACACGACGACAACTGCTGCACTAACAACAACAACTCCTACAGCAACTACAACAACTCCTGCAGCAACTATAACAACCACTCCTGTAGCAACAACAACAACGCGTGCAGAAACTACAACACCTCCTGGAGACACTACAACAACCACTCCTGTAGCAACAACAACCACTCCTGCAGCAACTACAACACGTCCTGGAAACACTACAACAACCACTCCTGTAGCAACAACAACAACTCCTGCAACAACTACAGCACCTCCTGGAGATACTACAACAACTCCTTCAGGAACTACAACAACTCCTGCAGAAACGACAACACCTCCTGGAGACACGACGACAACGGCCGCAGCAACAACAACAACTCCTGCAGCAACTACAACACCTCCTGGAGACACTACTACAACAACTCCTGTAGCAACAACAACAACTCCTGCAGCAACTACAGCACCTCCTGGAGATACTACAACAACTCCTTCAGCAACTACAACAACTGCTGCAGCAACTACAACAATAGCTGGAGCAACAACAACCACTCCTGCGGCAACAACAACAACTCCTGCAGAAACTACACCACCTCCTGGAGACACGACGACAACTGCTGCACTAACAACAACAACTCCTACAGCAACTACAACAATTGCTGCAGCAACTACAACAACCACTCCTGTAGCAACAACAACAACTCTTGCAGAAAATACAACACCTCCTGGAGACACGACGACAACTGCTGCAGCAACAACAACCACTCCTGCGGCAACAACAACAACTCCTGCAGAAACTACACCACCTCCTGGAGACACGACGACAACTGCTGCACTAACAACAACAACTCCTACAGCAACTACAACAATTGCTGCAGCAACTACAACAACCACTCCTGTAGCAACAACAACAACTCTTGCAGAAAATACAACACCTCCTGGAGACACGACGACAACTGCTGCAGCAACTACAGCACCTCCTGGAGACACTACAACAACTCCTTCAGGAACTACAACAACTCCTGCAGAAACTACAACACCTCCTGGAGACACGACGACAACGGCTGCAGCAACAACAACAACTCCTGCAGCAACTACAACACCTCCTGGAGACACTACTACAACAACTCCTGTAGCAACAACAACAACTCCTGCAGCAACTACAGCACCTCCTGGAGATACTACTACAACAACTCCTGTAGCAACAACAACAACTCCTGCAGCAACTACAGCACCTCCTGGAGATACTACAACAACTCCTTCAGCAAGTACAACAACTGCTGCAGCAACTACAACAATAGCTGGAGCAACAACAACCACTCCTGCGGCAACAACAACAACTCCTGCAGAAACTACACCACCTCCTGGAGACACGACGACAACTGCTGCACTAACAACAACAACTCCTACAGCAACTACAACAATTGCTGCAGCAACTACAACAACCACTCCTGTAGCAACAACAACAACTCTTGCAGAAAATACAACACCTCCTGGAGACACGACGACAACTGCTGCAGCAACAACAACAACTCCTACAGAAACTATAGCAACAGCTGGAGCAACAACAACAACTCCTGCAGCAACTACAACACCTCCTGGAGACACTACAACAACCACTCCTGTAGCAACAACAACAACGCCTGCAGAAACTACAACACCTCCTGGAGACACTACAACAACTGCTGCAGAAACAACAACCACTCCTGCAGCAACTACAACAACAGCTGGAGCAACAACAACCACTCCTGCAGCAACTACAACACCTCCTGGAGACACTACAACAACCACTCCTGCAGCAACTACAACAACAGCTGGAGCAACAACAACCACTCCTGCAGCAACTACACCACCTCCTGGAGATACTACAACAACTCCTTCAGCAACTACAACAACTGGGGCAGCAACTACAACAATAGCTGGAGCAACAACAACCACTCCTGCGGCAACAACAACAACTCCTGCAGAAACTACACCACCTCCTGGAGACACGACGACAACTGCTGCACTAACAACAACAACTCCTACAGCAACTACAACAACTCCTGCAGCAACAACAACAACCACTCCTGTAGCAACTACAACCACTCCTGTAGCAACAACAACAACGCGTGCAGAAACTACAACATCTCCTGGAGACACTACAACAACTGCTGCAGCAACAACAACAACCACTCCTGCAGCAACTACAACACCTCCTGGAGACACGACGACAACTGCTGCAGCAACAACAACAACTCCTGCAGCAACTACACCACCTCCTGGAGATACTACAACAACTCCTTCAGCAACAACAACAACGCCTGCAGAAACTACAACACCTCCTGGAGACACTACAACAACTGCTGCAGCAACAACAACCACTCCTGCAGCAACCTCAACACCTCCTGGAGACACTACAACAACCACTCCTGTAGCAACAACAACAACTCCTGCAGCAACTACAGCACCTCCTGGAGATACTACAACAACTACTCAGCTCACACTTCAGATCATGGAACTACACAAACTCCTGCAGAAACTACAACAACCTCTGCGCAGAACACTGACGAACAACACTGGCATACAATTAACAACAACACTCCTGCAGACAAACTAACAACAAACAATGCTGCAGCAATAACAACCACTCCTGCAGCAACTACAACACCTCCTGGGGACACTACTACAACCACTCCTGTAGCAACAACAACAACTCCTGCAGAAACTACAACACCTAATGGAGACACGACGACAACTGCTGCAGCAACAACAACCACTCCTGCAGCAACTACAACACCTCCTGGAGACACTACTACCACCACTCCTGTAGCAACAACAACAACTTCTGCAGAAACTACAACACCTAATGGAGACACGACGACAACTGCTGCAGCAACAACAATCACTCCTGCAGCAACTACAGCACCTCCTGGAGACACGACGACAACTGCTGCAGCAACAACAACCACTCCTGTAGCAACAACAACAATTCCTTCAGGAACTACAACAACCACTCCTGTAGCAACAACAACAACTCCTGCAACAACTACAGCACCTCCTGGAGATACTACAACAACTGCTGCAGCAACAACAACCACTCCTGCAGCAACTACAACACCTAATGGAGACACTACAACAACTGCTGCAGTAACAACAACCACTCCTGCAGCAACTACAACACCTCCTGGAGATACTACAACAACTCCTTCAGGAACTACAACAACTCCTGCAGAAACTACAACACCTCCTGGAGACACGACGACAACGGCTGCAGCAACAACAACAACTCCTGCAGCAACAACAACACCTCCTGGAGACACTACTACAACAACTCCTGTAGCAACAACAACAACTCCTGCAGCAACTACAGCACCTCCTGGAGATACTACAACGACTCCTTCAGCAACTACAACAACTGCTGCAGCAACTACAACAATAGCTGGAGCAACAACAACCACTCCTGCGGCAACAACAACAACTCCTGCAGAAACTACACCACCTCCTGGAGACACGACGACAACTGCTGCACTAACAACAACAACTCCTACAGCAACTACAACAACTGCTGCAGCAACTACAACAACCACTCCTGTAGCAACAGCAACAACTCTTGCAGAAAATACAACACCTCCTGGAGACACGACGACAACTGCTGCAGCAACAACAACAACTCCTACAGAAACTATAGCAACAGCTGGAGCAACAACAACAACTCCTGCAGCAACTACAACACCTCCTGGAGACACTACAACAACTGCTGCAGAAACAACAACCACTCCTGCAGCAACTACAACAACAGCTGGAGCAACAACAACCACTCCTGCAGCAACTACACCACCTCCTGGAGATACTACAACAACTCCTTCAGCAACTACAACAACTGGGGCAGCAACTACAACAATAGCTGGAGCAACAACAACCACTCCTGCGGCAACAACAACAACTCCTGCAGAAACTACACCACCTCCTGGAGACACGACGACAACTGCTGCACTAACAACAACAACTCCTACAGCAACTACAACAACTCCTACAGCAACTACAACAACCACTCCTGTAGCAACTACAACCACTCCTGTAGCAACAACAACAACGCGTGCAGAAACTACAACATCTCCTGGAGACACTACAACAACTGCTGCAGCAACAACAACAACCAATCCTGCAGCAACTACAACACCTCCTGGAGACACAACAACAACTCCTGCAGCAACTACACCACCTCCTGGAGATCCTACAACAACTCCTTCAGCAACAACAACAATGCCTGCAGAAACTACAACACCTCCTGGAGACACTTCAACAACTGCTGCAGCAACAACAACCAGTCCTGCAGCAACCTCAACACCTCCTGGAGACACTACAACAACCACTTCCGTAGCAACAACAACAACTCCTGCAGCAACTACAGCACCTCCTGGAGATACTACAACAACTCCTTCAGGAACTACAACAACTCCTGCAGAAACTACAACACCTCCTGGAGACACAACGACAACTGCTGCAGCAATAACAACCACTCCTGCAGCAACTACAACACCTCCTGGAGACACTACTACAACCACTCCTGTAGCAACAACAACAACTCCTGCAGAAACTACAACACCTAATGGAGACACGACGACAACTGCTGCAGCAACAACAACCACTCCTGCAGAAACTACAACACCTCCTGGAGACACTACAACAACCACTCCTGTAGCAACAACAACAACTCCTGCGAACTAGCACTCTGGAGCCGACACAACTGCTGCACAAAAACCATGTGGCAACAACAACACTCCTTCAGACCAACAACTCTGCAGAAACTACAACACCTCCTGGAGACACGACGACACTGCGCGAACAACAACATCCTGCAGCAACTACAACACTTGGAGACACTAAACTCCTGTAGCAACAACAACAACTCCTGCAACAACTACAGCACCTCCTGGAGATACTACAACAACTGCTGCAGCAACAACAACCACTCCTGCAGCAACTACAACACCTCCTGGAGACACTACAACAACTGCTGCAGCAACAACAACCACTCCTGCAGAAACTACAACACCTCCTGGAGACACTACAACAACCACTCCTGTAGCAACAACAACAACTCCTGCAGCAACTACACCACCTCCTGGAGATACTACTACAACTCCTTCAGCAACAACAACAACGCCTGCAGAAACTACAACCCCTCCTGGAGACACGACAACAACTCCTGCAGGATCTACAACAATAGCTGGAGCAACTACAACAACTCCCGCAGCAACTACAACAACTCCTGCAGGAAGTACCACAACTGCTGGACCAACTACAACAACCACTCCTGCAGCAACTACAACAACTCCTGCAGAAACTACACCACCTCCTGGAGACACGACGACAACTGTTGCAGCAATAACAACAACTCCTACAGCAACTACAACAACTGCTGCAGCAACTACCACAACTCTGGCAGGTAGTACAACAACTGTTGCAGCAATTTCCACAACGGCAGCAGCAACAACCACAACTGCTACAGTAACTACAACAACACTTGCAGCAACCACAACAACTCCTGCAGTAACTACAACAACAACTGCAGCAACAACAACAACTCCTGCAGCAACTACCACAACTGCTGGAGCAACAACCATAACTGTTGCAGCAACAACAACAACTTCTACAGCAACAACAACAATTCTCACACCAACAACAACCACTCCACCAACCACAACCACCCCACTAACTACAACCACAACCACAGCACCAACTACAACAACAACCACCCAACCAACTCCAACCACGACCACCCCACCAACTACTATCCAAGTACTTGGTAAGTAAACAGTGGTGTCACACTTAAGTAGCAATGAAATATACCCATATGCAGTTGATTAATGTCTGTCTATGTCATGTCTTTGAGTTGATCGTTCTTTAGTGACCATCAATAAATCTTCCTGCCATCTAAGAAAATATTGAAGAAACAATAACCTTCCATTTTAAAAGAAAACTTTTCTGTTACTATAGTTAACTGGCCATTCATTAACATATAGTACAAAGAATGCCCTTTGAGTAACAATATCTAATTATTCACTTTCACCCCCATATATGACTTTGTGTCTGCCTTTCTTTCAGATACAAATACAACTACCAATGACACAACAACTGCAGCTCCCACGCAGCCACAGTCCTCTGCAACCCCAGTTACAACCACAACTGTTGGGGCAGTTACAACAAGGCGGTTGACTTTCAGATCAGCTGGAGAGACCTTTACAAATGATTTGCTGAATCCCTCGTCTCAAGCATTTATCAATCGAGCTAATCTGTTAATGTCAAATGTAAGTATCTTAAAATGAAAATGTTTGCACCTTTATGACATGGAAACTTTTCACCTTGTGTATTATTAAGTTACATTATGTAAGTGCCACAGGTCATTTTTCGTCTTTGCAAGCATGTTAATTTGTTATATTTAACTACATCTGAATACGATACTCTTCCCATCGGTGTAAAATTCAAATGTATAGAGAGAACTAAATAAATTTGAAAAAAAAATGTTAAAGCTAAAATTACACTGTGAGATTAGAACGCGAGGAAATCATCATCCATGAAACATAACACATGTATTTAAAGATTGTTTGTGTTTCTGCAGCTGGAACCTTTCTACCAAAGAGCATTTTCTTCATTCGCTTCTTGACTGTGATTTCATTCAGGTAATTTTCAATCATCATACTGGTAGAATCCTAAGAATATTGATTATAAATCCATAGAAATAAAACTATGTTTCTGTAAATCCTGTTGCAGCAACGGATCAATCATCAACAACATGAACCTCACGTTTAGATCTACATCTGTTCCTAACAACACTCAGATTGCCACAGTTTTGATGGATGCATCTTCCAACATCACAGCCTTTAACATCGACACCAACTTTATTTTTGTGGATGGTGCAGGCAAGTCATTTTGAATGCTATCATATTATAAAGTTTTAATATAATAGGGGTTTTAGTTAACACAGAATCTTGTTTCCCCAACAACTGCTACATCAACTACAACAACTCCTGCAGGAACAACAGTAACAACCAGCACTGCACCAACTACTACAACAAACGTCACCGCACCAACAACTACAACTACTGCAAATGGAACCACCAACGCAACAACCACCACTGCATCAACTACTACAACAACCACCACTGCACCAACTACTACAACTATTGCAAATGGAACCACCAACGCAACAACCACCACTGCACCAACTACTGCAACTATTGCAAATGGAACCACCACTGCACCAACTATTACAACTATTGCAAATGGAACCACCAACGCAACAACCACCACTGCACCAACTACTACAACTATTGCAAATGGAACCACCAACGCAACAACCACCACTGCATCAACTACTACAACAACCACCACTGCACCAACTACAACAACTACTACAACTGAAGCACCACCCCCAGTTGTGGTTATTCAAGCAACCTTGGTAGTACCGTTTGTCCAGGAACTCAGTGACAGGAACAGCCCACAATTTAGGGTCCTTGCGATAAGAGTTGTAACACTGGTGAGTCCAATGCCTCAATACTTTCACTTAATTAAGTGTAATTAGTGATTGTTATTAATTTAATTTTACATTTTTACTTCGCAGTGTGACAACATCTACTCTGCTCGATTTGGTAGAATTTTCCGCCGCACAATCATCATACTATTCAGGTGAGAGGACATATTTCGTGACAGAATGTTGTAAGCATTTGTATTTATTTTCATGATTTTAGTTATTAATAATGGTTCAAATATATGCTTTTTTTATGCAGACCAGCTTTGGCCCAAACACGAATGGAGAACACTGTTGCAGAGGTGGGGATCGAGTTCAACAGAAATACCACGCCTGCAGAAATCCCACCAGCTTCTGACGTTGTACAAACCTTAGTAGATGCAGTGAATAATCCCAACATTACGCTCAACATCACTATTCAAGCCAACACTATCCAAGTAGTTGGTAAGTAAACAGTAGTGCCACACTTAAGTAGCAATAAAATATACCCATATGTAGTTGATTCATGTCAGTCTATGTCATGACTTTGAGATGATCGTTCTTTAGTGACCATCAATAAATCTTCCTGCCATCTAAGAAAATATTGAAGAAACAATAACCTTCCATTTTAAAAGAAAACTTTTCTGTTACTATAGTTAACTGGCCATTCATAAACATATAGTACAAAGAATGCCCTTTGAGTAACAATATCTAATTATTCACTTTCACCCCCATATATGACTTTGTGTCTGCCTTTCTTTCAGATACAAATACAACTACCAATGACACAACAACTGCAGCTCCCACGCAGCCACAGTCCTCTGCAACCCCAGTTACAACCACAACTGTTGAGGCAGTTACAACAAGGCGGTTGACTTTCAGATCAGCTGGAGAGACCTTTACAAATGATTTGCTGAATCCCTCGTCTCAAGCATTTATCAATCGAGCTAATCTGTTAATGTCAAATGTAAGTATCTTAAAATGAAAATGTTTGCACCTTTATGACATGGAAACTTTTCACCTTGTGTATTATTAAGTTACATTATGTAAGTGCCACACGTCATTTTTCGTCTTTGCAAGCATGTTAATTTGTTATATTTAACTAAATCTGAACACGATACTCTTCCCATCGGTGTAAAATTCAAATGTATAGAGAGAACTAAATAAATTTGAAAAAAAAATGTTAAAGCTAAAATTACACTGTGAGATTAGAACGCGAGGAAATCATCATCCATGAAACATAACACATGTATTTAAAGATTGTTTGTGTTTCTGCAGCTGGAACCTTTCTACCAAAGAGCATTTTCTT